>NC_137811.1:74402464-74429964 GCF_963921795.1 Nannobrachium achirus | reverse complement strand
TTGTTAAAGTGAACATTTTGTAAAATTTAGCATTTGTAGTTATTTTATTTTCCTGTGGAAATAAGCGGTCTTTTCATGGATCTCCTTTTAGTAGACCTTGTACCAGTGAACTGTACCGTCATGAAACTGTACCTTATATGCAAACTTCTAATAAAGTCTTCAATCAATCAATCAATCAATCAATCAATCAATCAATCAATCAATCAATCAAATTACTGTAATTTAACAACATAATAACCAGCACAGATAGACAAAGAGACATTCATGGATTTATATTTAAAAGTAACTTTTATTTCCCCCCTGGACCCAGGGTATGGCAGCTGCATACCCCTGCCATACCCAATTGACGCCCCTGCTAAGGGTCACCCCTAACCTTCTCCCAATTAAAACCTCATATCATATTATGCTGAAATATTTCCACGGTAGGCTATATGTCACGGAGAAATATCTGTTTTCATTGGAACAGACCGAATATATCAACATTCAGTTCATTCTGTTGAATATATGTATATTTTATGTGTGACGTTTAACCACTTTAACCAGAATAGGGATGTTGGGGCATCCCTATTCTGGGGGGAAGGTTAACCAGAAATAGCCAATCTATTTTTGGTGAGGATTTGTGATGGATGGAAAAAGAACTCATCAAGTACAGTGCAAATCAGGTGTGTTTTACTAAGCATATGAGGGTCTAACTGGTTTAGCTGAAGTGATATTGATGCATTACAAATATTATCAAATTATCCTGAGGCACCCTTGGAATGGCATCACACCACTTAGGGAAAGGGTTAGGGTTAGGGTTAGGGTGTCGCACCAAATTCTGGGCCCTGGGTACAAGGATTCACTGCGGGGCCCCTGTGCTTCAACTATTGAAAAACAGCAGATATACAAGCTCGCAGCGCGGCACCGAGTGCCGCGCTGCGAGCTTGTAGATCTGCTATTTTTGAAAAATCATGAAAATCTTTCAATATTTCAAATCCTTCTGAGGTTTTTTTGAAAAACCTATGTTTCTATGTCAGTGGAGCTCAAACCTTTTCATGTGAAGGACCACCCAAAATGGTGTGTATTTGGCCACGGAACCCCATCTCAAAATATTGAGTTCCAGCCAGGGACCCCCCAGAAGCAAAGTTTGAGTTACAAATGTTCGCTTAAAAAATACATTTATTCAAAGATTTGCACGCGTTTTCACGACATTTCAAAAATAGCAGATCTACAAGCTCGCAGCGCGGCACTCTGTGCCGCGCTGTGAGCTTGTATAGCTGCTATTTTTCAATAGCTAAAGTATAAAATAATTAAGGCCCCTCCACCACCTTGGGCCCTCAGTCCCACTTTCCTCCCCCCTTGTGACGCCCCTGATCTTACCTCACACACATGTTATCCAACTCACAGCTTTTCACTGAGTGGATGTTTTTGTCCAGGTTTTCACGTCATCAGTCAGTGTGCTTTAATGCATTGTAAGACGTGGGCTGGGTCCTGTGAGAAGTGTTGGCGCAGGCCCACCTCCAAATGTAAACATGAGTGTAAATGTAAATGTAAAACTAGAGCCATTAACACACAAAAAGCTCTGTTTATGTACAATATACTGTAAGGCCCACACTATGTACAGTACTATGATCTGTAAACTCCTCAACGCTTTTCAGGCCAGGGACCCCTTAGCTGAGAAAGAGACTTAAAAAAAGTTCATTTTCTTCTGTATAAAGTGAAACTTTCTTATATTCTAATTATAGATTCATTGCGTGTATAGTGAAATATTTAAAACTATTTTTTTATCCTGATAATTATGTAATCCATATAGATAATCCATATCTCAAAATATTAGAATATTACATGAGACCACAATTTGCCCCATGTTGTGTAACAATAATAAAAAATCTGCAAAGTAACGAGTAACTAAAAGTTTTCATAATAATTGTAGTGAAGTAAAAGTACAATATTCGCCCCTGAAATGTAATGGAGTAGAAGTAAAGGTACTGGAAATTGGAAGTACTCCACTAAAGTAAAAAAAGTAAAAAACACCTCAAAATTGTAGTGGTCTGTAAGTACAGTAGGCTAGGCCAGGGGTTCCCAAACTGTTTTGTCTCAGGGCACCCCATGAATATTTGTTTTAATCCGAGGCACCCCTACATTATAATTTTTACTCCCAGCACCTTATATTTATAGCATATCATCGTTGAAACCTTGTATGTCCAAAACCGTTCGTTTTGTATTTATCATCTAAAAGATGTTCTAAACTAGTGAAAACAGCAGATCTACAAGGACACAATGTGCTTGTAGATCTGCTGTTTTCACTAGTTTTGTGCAACAGTCTTGTATGATGAAGCAGGGCTTTGCTTTAACAAAAGACGTACACATTTGAAACTTGGAGATACGAGGTTTCTGCCCGACAGTGAGTCACCCACTTTGAAAACCCCTGCTCTACACAACTGCTGTACGTTCAAAATGCAGCTGCCAGACTCCTGACGAACACAAAAAAACGTGCCCACATCACCCCTGTCTTAGCAACCCTCCATTGGCTTCCAGTAGTTTTTAGAATTGATTTTAAGATTATTTTATTAGCTTTTAAGGCCCAAAAGGGCCTCGCCCCACAGTATATTACTGACTTGGTGCCTCCATATAATCCGTCACGTAGCCTCAGATCCTCTGAGGAGGCCCTCCTGGAGGTCACAAAAAAAAAAAAAAATGGTGACAAAAGGTGATCGGGCGTTTGCCGCACGCGCACCCAAGCTTTGGAACGCCCTACCCGTGGCAATCAGAAAAGCTGATTCCTTAGCATCTTTTAAATCACTTTTAAAAACACACCTGTTCAGGAAAGCCTTCCCCTAGATCACCTCATTTTGCCTTAATTGTTTTGTGTGTTTTTTATTGCTTGCTTTTAATTGCTTTAGTTTTATGGTGTTGTGTTGTGTGCTTTATTGTTTGCTTTTAATTGTTTTAGTTTCTATGGCTCTCATTGTTTCTCTCCTGTATGCTATATTTTGTATTGTTGTTCAGCACTTTGTGACTTATGTCTTGAAAAGTGCTATACAAATAAAGTTATTATTATTATATTATTATTACTCTTCCACCTTACGTCACTCCAGCCTGACAGAGTGATCTATGGAGGTCAAAGGTCAGTTGAGGTCCCGTGTTTCTCAACTTGTTTTCTGCATGGGTACACTTTTCATGTCCCAAGAATCCATGGGCACACCAACATAATACGGGGGTGTAAATATCACTGTCACTGTCGGGAAGAAACCTTGTATCTCCAAGTTTCAAATGTGTACGTTTCTTCGCCAAGTAAAGCCCTGCTTCATCGTACAAGGCTGTCGCACAACAGTCGTGAAAACTGCAGATCTACAAGCACACAACGCCTCGCACCGTGAGGCGTTGTGTGCTTGTAGATCGGCTGTTCTCACTAGTTTAAATCATTTTTTAAAATGATAAATACAATACTGGCTTTCAAGCAGTTTCAAGGGGCACACTTGACCCTTCTCAGGGGCACACCAAAGGTCCCCAGGCACAGTGGTTGAGAAACACTGCTCTAGTCTTACCTCACACATGTTATCTAACACACAGCTTTTCATTCAGAGCGTATTATTGTCCAGGTTTTTACGTCATCTGTGCATTTGAATGCATTGTAAGCCGGCCTGGAATTTCGTAATTTTAGGGGCAAGGCCACTTGGCCTTTGGTTTAAAGATGGGGACTCGGTAGCCTGATCTCAGACTCAGCTCACGCAGTAGTCTGAAACTGTGCGACGCACAGTGATCGAGACGCACGGTGATCGAGACGCACGGTGGACGCTACGCACGGTCGTGGAGTGTGTGTGTGATTGTGTGTGTGTCTCTGTCTGTGCCAGTGACTGCTTCCCAGGGGCATAGTTCTGCCGATTTAAAATGACTCCAATACGGAAGTAAAACTTCCTATGATTGGCCGCTAGTTGCGTTGTTTTGCCCCCCGGCCGATCGCAAAAAGATTTTTTCTCCATTGGATCCCATTCATTTTCCCCTTTCGTTTTCTATCCTTAATTAACATTTTCATGAATACTGTATGGTTCCTATTGCTAGTTAAAAAATGCCTTTCAATCACCATCATATTCGTTTTGTCGAAATGTGGTCCAAATTATTTTAAAATAAATGATAAAGTTGCGGGAGGGCGTGGCCAACTAAACTGATACCAGCCGGCTGTGTTCTTCTTTGTGTGCTGTATTTCGGGAGGCTCCGACCACATTGTCCCATGTATCCCTGCGTTGCACGTGACCGTTGGCAGCCAATAGCATCTCTGATGCCTTTACAATTCTATGATGGCGACACCCATTCACAAGGGGTAGAAAGGGCCATTTGCGCTGCATAGAAACCAATGGCTTCGCATCGTGCATATTTTTCTACAGTCTATGCTGCTTCCACACAGAACTGCGACCAGAAACATGTAATCAACATTAATAGCTTGGTGAAATCAGCTTGCGCGTGCGTGTGTGTGTGTGCCTTCCTCAGCCTGCCTGTGTGTGTGAACTTCGTTTGAATCGTTTCAACTGCTGCGCGGATTGGATATTCGTTAGACCCGCCCCCACCCCCCGCACTCATTGGACGGGCTTTAAAATAAATCCCGATACATGTACTCAGCTCCAGACCAGAGAAAGAGTCCACTCTGAGAGTGGGCGGGGTCTATGGTCTGGAAGCAGGCTAGGGACTCGGGAGAGTAAAGACTTTGGTGTCTACAATCTACATGACAAGAAAGAGACACCTGTGTCTACTGTCTACATATTGACAAGAAAGAGACAGAGGAGAAAGTGGTACAGTCAGCTGGGGCATTAAGGCTACTGTGGCCTCAGGTCATGCCATTGGTTTGAGGGGCATTAAGGCCACTGTGGCCTCAGGTCATGCCATTGGTTTGAGGGGCATTAAGGCCACTGTGGCCTCAGGTCATGCCATTGGTTTGAGGGGCACAAGGCCACTGTGGCCTCAGGTCATGCCATTGGTTTGAGGGGCATTAAGGCCACTGTGGCATCAGGTCATGCCATTGGTTTGAGGGGCATTAAGGCCAGAGTTCGAGTTATGTGGGAGCCAGTAGGGGCTTAGCTCCCATAGTTAAAGTCTGGGACCCCATAGTCAACAACCCCCTTTGGGGTCTCTTTTTTTCTAAGTGTGTATTTTTTTTTCTTCTTTTTTCGTTTTCTTTTTTTTTATGTTCCATTGGAAGAATTTATATTATTTATGTTAACTAGATATACTAAATAAACATGTTAGACAGTAAGACTAAACAATGACATCACACCGTTTAATCCTACTATTAATTTTATTATTATAAATCAGGCGCATTTAATGTGGGGTGTGAGTCTTCCTTTACCGTCCGGGTTATAACACACTCGCTGCAATGGTTCCTACTTCCTACCTTTCCCCTAACCTCGCCTACCAGGCTTTCTTTCCCCATAAGCTAGGAACCACTGCGTCGAGTGTCTGTTCTAGCCACGGCCCGGACGGCAAAGGAAGGCGGACACTCGGACAGCAACAAACAACCAAACAACGCTGTCTTGTGAGCAAGACTGTAGCCTGTGCCCGTGACATTGTTTTTTTTAGTAAATAAATATGAACCCGACCCGCCTTGTTTTGAGAAAGAAAAATACCCATTTTAGCCGACTTTATGCTACCAGAACGGGAACTTTTGGCTGGATGGCTCAGAGCTCAGATCATCAGATGGAGGAATTGGGAACTGGAGGCTGAGCAATAATGGTGAGTTAATATGAACAGAAAAGACTGCCTGGAGTTGTCAACATAGCCAATGTGAAGCCCGAATTAATATTGTGAAAGGAAAAATATGATTTAATATAGGAAATACCCGTTTTAGCCGACTTTATATCCGCGAAATACCCGATTTAATATGATTTAATATAGGAAAGTACCCGTTTTAGGCGACTTTATATCCGCAATTACCCGATTTTTGATCTTAATCACTGATTAAGGCCACTGTGGCATCAGGTCATGCCATTGGTTTGAGGGGCATTAAGGCCACTGTGGCATCAGGTCATGCCATTGGTTTGAGGGGCACAAGGCCAAACTGAAGGGCAACGACGGCCATGGCCTTCATGGCCTCCATGAAATTCCTGACCTGATTGTAAGACAACTAGAGCAGGGGTCTTCAACGTTTTCAGGCCAAGGACCCCGTAGTTTTTTGAGAGAGAGAGATGAAGCAGGGACCCCCACAACCGTATCATAGATTCCATATAGTTTAATTGTTTGACAGCACAATCGTCAGTGTATTTTGGATTAATGTTAAAGTGTGTTTTCAGATATTTAACCACTTGAACCGTCAACACTTAATAAACTTGACCTTTCACTCTGTACTTCTTAGTCTGCTCAAGAAGTTAGGGGCACATGCAGCCTTCTCCTGCCAGTGCACTGCTCTTACAGATGTTCCTGTGGTCCCCAGGGGGCGCTAATTCTTCTTAATAGCGGCACTGGGTGAAATGCAGAGAGGACTTATTTCCCCCCAGGGATCAATAAGGTAGACCTGAACTCCAAATATTTGTACAGAGGATTAATATCGCCCTCTGCTGGTTCATTGCATGAATGTGGAGAGTTAACACAACAGTATGGGAGTAAATTTAAAGGGGAGAACCATCCATTTTCAATATTGAACTTAACTATGTCATTAATATACCTTTGAGTTGTTATGTGTAAATGAGAATAAAGTCTAGAACTAGAGGATTGATTTTGGGGTTTGGCTTGCAAAGTACACCGTGATGACATCATCACGGTGTAAAATGGGTGGTTCTCCCCATTAACTTTAACTTTAGGAAGATAAGATATCTTAGAAAAACATAGCTATTCTGTGAGCTAAGTAGAGCTGTTTTTTAAGAGCACGCGTCAGGGTTTCTCTCTAGTGTGTTGCTGTGTGTTTCAATGAAACTCTTCTGGAGGCCAGGGGTTCCCAAACATTTTTGTCTCAGGGCACCCCATGAATATTTGTTTTTATCCGAGGCACCCCTACGTTATAATTTTCACACCCAGCGCCTTATATTTATAGCATATCGTCTCTGACCGGTCCTTGTAGGGTTAATGGCAAATTAACAAAATAAACACATTTTCTAATTTTACCCCATGCATGGACTAAAGCTGTATTTCTTTTATGTTTATGTTTTTTATTCACGTACATATGGACGCAATACGTCGTACATCAGCATGTGTGTTGATCATTAGATGTTGTCTCAATAACAAGCAGGTGGTCAGACTGGTCACAGGTCAAGACGACCTGCCTTACCTTACCCATCAAAAATGTCTAAAGTGTCTAAAAAAAGAAAAGTCGATGCCGAATGCCGGGTTTTCAACAAAAAATGTACTGCTAAGTATTTATTTACTGAAGTCAGAGGTAAAGCTGTGTGTTTAGTTTGCGGGAGCACATCTTGCGGGGTTTGATTGATTGATTGAAGACTTTATTAGAAGTTTGCATAGGAAAAGGTACAGTTTCATGACGGTACAGTTCACTGGTACAAGGTCTACTAAAAGGAGATCCATGAAAAGACTAAGCTTATTTCCACAGGAAACCATTAAAGTATCTCATATAACATTGAATGACAGACGAATAGAACACAGTACTATGCAGTAGATATGTAAAGAAAAGAAAAATGAGAGAACAAAAAAAAAAGAGTCTAAACAGTAAGTAAGTAAGTAAATACAAAGAAGGGGCAGGGGAGGGTAGGGTTGGGCTAGGTTAGTTTTTTTTACCAGTTGCGAACGGCTGCTGCCTGTAAGTGGTTTTTCAGGGCAATTTTAAAGGATGCTAGTGATCCACACTCCTTTATGGCCTTCGGTAAGGCTTTCCACATTTTGGTGGTATAGCACTGCCTTTTGGCCCAGCCCTCCACAATATTTTCTGTTGTTTATGTGGCCCCGTGGAAAAAATAATTGCCCACCCCTGGGCTACAGTATGTTTGTTGTGTTTCAATGAAATGCCTCTGATCCCAGATGTCTGTGCTGGTGTGATGTCACAGATGGGTCGCGTCATGGGGTCGTAGGGGTCAGGGAGCAAGAGGCATTTTAAGAACCACATGCAGACCCACCCTGGTCTGGTCTGGTAGATCAGATCATCAGACCCACCCTGGTCTGGTCTGGTAGATCAGATCATCAGACCCACCCTGGTCTGGTCTGGTAGATCAGATCATCAGACCCACTCTGGTCTGGTTGGATCAGAACCACCAGGGACGTGCAGAGAATGTTAGAGAGGCAGGGGGCTGACATTTCTAAAAAAGGGCCTTTTTGGTGAAAACATTGAAAATAGCCGACCTCCAAGCTCACAACGCGTCACGCTGCGGCGCGTTGTGAGCTTGGAGGTCGGCTATTTTCGGTGCTTGATACCACAGTGAACTAAGCGTAATCAAGTCAATACTGGAGATGTGGCGTAATAGCATGGATTTCTACACAGAGAGGGCAATTCTTTCAACATAAGATGCTGCATTCAAGTTCAGGAGAGTTTGGACAAGGCAATTCTCTTGAATGCTGCCTTCAGGTATGGCATGGAAAGATGGGGCTTTGCATTTCTTTCACCATAGTAAAAACTGCATTCATGGTCCGGAGAGGAACTTTTTACAGATGGATAAAAGGGCAGGGGACCAAGCCCCCTTTGATGTCTATGTGTGCACGTGCCTGAGAAGAACCACCCTAGCCTGGCCCCTCATGACCTGTGCTGATTGGATGGGCTCTCCGAGGGACTCTGGTTTATTAACCCATTCAGGCCCACAATTATTGATTGCTTTAACTATTGAAAAATAGCAGATCTACAAGCTCACAGCGCGGCACCGAGTGCCGCGCTGCGAGCTTGTAGATCTGCTATTTATTTTTTTTTATCGTGAAAATGTGCGAACATTTTTCAATATATGTTTTTCAAAGCAGACTTTTCTAACTCAAATCTCTGCTTCTGGGGGGTCCCTGGAACAACATATTTTGAGACTGGGGTCTGTGGCAAAATACCTGTAATTTTGGGGGTCCATGACATGAAAAAGTTTGAGAACAGCTGATGTAGAGGAAGGATTTAGAAGTCGGGTCAAAGATCGGGGTCAAAGATATTCAAAGATTTGCACACATTTTCAAGATTTTTCAATAGTTAAAGCGTAAAATAATGATTAAAGTGGTTCAAATCTAACGCGACTCGGGCGCGTTCCGGGTATTTGAGAGTTAAATATCTGTCACTGGTCTGATTTTAGTCTCATTACATCTCCAGAGGCCTTCTTTCTTTCTCCTCTTCTCTTCATGCTGACCGCTCCTCTCGTTCTGTCCACGCCCTTAAAGCCACAGTGCACAGCTGCCAGCGGTGATCACAGTCCTGCTGTTGCCTGGGTCTCTGTGAAGCACCAGGCTGTCCACTCAGCCACCACACAGCTGCTGTTGCCTGGGTCTCTGGCTGTCCACTCAGCCAGCACACAGCAGCATGAGGTCATATTAGAGGGACTCTGTTAGTGTGTTTAGCTTGATGGACCCGGGCTGACCCCTCTATGGCTGACCCTTACAGCAGACATATGGACCAGAGCTGACCCCTATAGCAGAGGCGTGATTCAAAACAGCGGCACAGTTCGGCCAGTGGAGACGCCCCTATACTCTATAGAGACGCCCCTCTTAACAACACACACGCATAATATATATATATATATATAAAAAACTGTTAAAGCCTGCACTTGACACTTTTGTGCTGTGCTCAAAATAAACTTGACACTTGTACTGTGAAAGGCCTCTCATTTTATTTATCTTCTGTGCTGGGTGTTTTTTTAAGGGGTTGGCATGGTACAAAAGAGAAATTAGATTAGAATTAGTGAAAACGGCTCACAACAACACTTTGAAAAGATAAAAATATACTGTCTTGTTTTGTTCACTACTAGAAAATGCAGACATAACTTAGAAAATGCAGACATAACTGTTTATTTACAACAGCCAAAAATGTAATACATTTGTAAAACATGGGCTGTAGGAAACAATTTAGGAAACCATAAAATGTGAATTAAGGTTCATACTCAGCATTTCCTTAAAGCTTATTCGAATTCGCCTTTACTTTAACATTAAACGCCGAACTACTGCCATACTCAAGATAACTTATAACATGTCGGGTTATTGTTAAAGTAAAGCGCTACGCGCCTGACAGAGATGACAGCGTCCCCACCCGGGTGTCGCCACAGGCTTAGGCCAATCAGAGGCAAGCGGAACGAGAGGGGCGTCTCCACTGGCCGAACTGCGCCGCTGTTTTGAATCACACCAAACACGCATAGCAGAGAGATGGACCCAGGCTGAGCCGTGGAGCAGGGGTTTTCAAAGTGGGTGACGGGGCACCCTGGGGTGACGGGGCGACGGGGCACCCTGGGGTGACGGGGCACCCTGGGGTGACGGGGCACCCTGGGGTGCCGCGACGGCAGTCCAGGGGTGCCGCGAGATCATTTGATAATATTTGGAATTTATTTAGTCTAATTTTAAACTTGAAGTACTAAGTTATTTTCAGTCAGTTCTAACCAAAATGGCTATTATCTCAACGTTTTCCTCACAACATAATCACTAAAATATCGTCACTGTCGGGCAGAACGTTTCAAATGTGTATGTCTTTTGGTAAAGCAAAGCCCTGCTTCATCATACAAGACTGTCGCACACAACTAGTGAAAACAGCCGATCTACAAGCACTCAAGGCCTCGCGTTGCGAGGCGTTGTGTGCTTGTAGATCTGCTGTTTTCACTAGTTTAGTACATTTTATAGATGATAAATAGAAAACGAACGGTTTTGAACATACAAGGTTTCCACCCGACAACGACGATATGCTATAAATATAAGGTGCTGGGAGGGAGTGAAAATTATAATGTAGGGGTGCCTTGGATTAAAAAAAAATATTCATGGGGTGTCCTGAGACAAAAAAGGGGAACCCCTGCCCTGCCGTGGAGCATGGTTTTTCAAACCTTTTTTGACTCAGGTCACCCCTGTAAATAACGTTTTCCTCCACACCACCCCTGAATTACACTGTTATATTTTGTTGGAGTGGTGAAACCGGCTCCCTGTAAACAGCTATGTCCGTGGCTGGCTGGCTATGTGGGTTCGTGGCCGGCGGGTGGACTATGTCGCTTGTCACCTAGTCTCGCGTGGCCAGACTGTTGACTCGATTTGGGAAATGCTCCCGTCAACAGTCTGGGGCACGGAAATAGAAACGACGAGTGCGAGATAAAGTGGATGTGACGCAACCGCTCCCTTGGTGCAGTAGCAATAACATGTCCTACTGGAAGCGTTATGTCTCCTTTCAATATTTCTGGGGGCGTTATTTCGTCTTTCTCTGGTGTTATTGGTGTTACCTCCATGATGTTTTCAAACGTTTTCTTAAACTATACACCCATAAGAAGAATAGGCCGCTCGAATGACTTTGTCTTAGCTATTGTGTTTGTTATGTTTCCAATGGGACTACAGTTCAGTGTAGCACTGGCTACTTCCGTTAGGGAGCTGCCGTTCCAGACTCGATATAGCATTCGGAGATTGTGGAATACTACTTGTCGGCCTGAGGCGTCTTACTAGTTTTAGTCAACATAAAATACTTACTGGTGTTTAACAAATGATTATTCTGTGGGGAAGAGGACATTCTGGAGCTGAAATCTGCATGGAACATGTTTTGTACCGTCTGCGGTTTCTTTATTCAAAAGAACACAAAACGTTACGTTAACATCCCAACAATCGCTTTCATTTGTGCAGAAAGGAGAAGGCAGTATACAAGAGAGAGCGTGACACAGTGGTCACAAGGGGGCCTCCTGTGCTGTGACATGCAGCACATGTCCTGGGCCAGAGAGTGACACAGTGGTCACAAGGGGGCCTCCTGTGCTGTGACATGCAGCACATGTCCTGGACCAGAGAGAGACACAGTGGTCACAAGGGGGCCTCCTGTGCTGTGACATGCAGCACATGTCCTGGACCAGAGAGTGACACAGTGGTCACAAGGGGGCCTCCTGTGCTGTGACATGCAGCACATGTCCTGGGCCAGAGAGTGACACAGTGGTCACAAGGGGGCCTCCTGTGCTGTGACATGCAGCACATGTCCTGGGCCAGAGAGTGACACAGTGGTCACAAGGGGGCCTCCTGTGCTGTGACATGCAGCACATGTCCTGGGCCAGAGAGTGACACAGTGGTCACAAGGGGGCCTCCTGTGCTGTGACATGCAGCACATGTCCTGGACCAGAGAGTGACACAGTGGTCACAAGGGGGCCTCCTGTGCTGTGACATGCAGCACATGTCCTGGGCCAGAGAGTGACACAGTGGTCACAAGGGGGCCTCCTGTGCTGTGACATGCAGCACATGTCCTGGGCCAGAGAGTGACACAGTGGTCACAAGGGGGCCTCCTGTGCTGTGACATGCAGCACATGTCCTGGGCCAGAGAGAGACACAGTGGTCACAAGGGGGCCTCCTGTGCTGTGACATGCAGCACATGTCCTGGGCCAGAGAGAGACACAGTGGTCACAAGGGGGCCTCCTGTGCTGTGACATGCAGCACATGTCCTGGACCAGAGTGACACAGTGGTCACAAGGGGGCCTCCTGTGCTGTGACATGCAGCACATGTCCTGGACCAGAGAGTGACACAGTGGTCACAAGGGGGCCTCCTGTGCTGTGACATGCAGCACATGTCCTGGGCCAGAGTGACACAGTGGTCACAAGGGGGCCTCCTGTGCTGTGACATGCAGCACATGTCCTGGACCAGAGAGAGACACAGTGGTCACAAGGGGGCCTCCTGTGCTGTGACATGCAGCACATGTCCTGGACCAGAGAGAGACACAGTGGTCACAAGGGGGCCTCCTGTGCTGTGACATGCAGCACATGTCCTGGGCCAGAGAGACACAGTGGTCACAAGGGGGCCTCCTGTGCTGTGACATGCAGCACATGTCCTGGGCCAGAGAGAGACACAGTGGTCACAAGGGGGCCTCCTGTGCTGTGACATGCAGCACATGTCCTGGGCCACAAGGGGGCCTCCTGTGCTGTGACATGCAGCACATGTCCTGGGCCAGAGTGACACAGTGGTCACAAGGGGGCCTCCTGTGCTGTGACATGCAGCACGTGTCCTGGACCAGAGTGACACAGTGGTCACAAGGGGGCCTCCTGTGCTGTGACATGCAGCACATGTCCTGGGCCAGAGTGACACAGTGGTCACAAGGGGGCCTCCTGTGCTGTGACATGCAGCACATGTCCTGGACCAGGATCAAGCTGCAGTCAAACCTTTTGACATAATGAGGCATGGAACCTTGTAGTCGACATCACTCTCAGGGGCGTCCATTGGGTATGGCAGGGGTATGCAGCTGCCATACCCTGGGTCCAGGGAGGAAAATAAAAGTTACTTTTAAATATAAATCCATGAATGTCTCTTTGTCTAGATCTGCGCTGGTTATTATGTTGTTAAATTACAGTAAAATAACTACAAATGCAAAATTTTACAAAATGGTCACTTTAGCAAGATATCATGATTATATTCTCCACACTTGTATTCTTCACCAGCTTGACAAAATGGTATATTCCCAGGTTCCCGCAGGTCAGCTGCACAGGTGCAATGCATTATTGTTAATTGTGGCACGTTTACTAACATGCCAAGTTTAGCTGCACTTGAACAACCGTTCCAGGCTGCCATATCCAGCCCAAGAAAACGTGGAAACCTGTGTAAAAAAACTGAGAAAATAGTTTTTTATTCCAGACATATTGTGAAAATAGCCGATCTACATGCTCACAACGCCTCGCAGCGCGAGGCGTTGTGAGCATGTAGATCTGCTATTTTCACAATAGAACCGTGTTATACAAAATGTAATGCCTCTTTTCCATGAGGACTCCCATCTTTGCCATACCCTAGCTTTAGCTGAACTGACGCCACTGATCACTCTGACCCTCCACTGCTCTCCTTCCAGGGTTGGGATGCTCTTTGGTCCTCTCTGGCTCAGTAGCAGCACAGACAGCATCATTGCAGGTCTTCTCTGGCTCAGTAGCAGCACAGACAGCATCATTGCAGGTCCTCTCTGGTTCAGTAGCAGCACAGACAGCATCATTGCAGGTCCTCTCTGGTTCAGTAGCAGCACAGACAGCATCATTGCAGGTCTTCTCTGGTTCAGTAGCAGCACAGACAGCATCATTGCAGGTCTTCTCTGGTTCAGTAGCAGCACAGACAGCATCATTGCAGGTCTTCTCTGGCTCAGTAGCAGCACAGACAGCATCATTGCAGGTCTTCTCTGGCTCAGTAGCAGCACAGACAGCATCATTGCAGGTCTTCTCTGGCTCAGTAGCAGCACAGACAGCATCATTGCAGGTCCTCTCTGGCTCAGTAGCAGCACAGACAGCATCATTGCAGGTCTTCTCTGGCTCAGTAGCAGCACAGACAGCATCATTGCAGGTCTTCTCTGGCTCAGTAGCAGCACAGACAGCATCATTGCAGGTCTTCTCTGGCTCAGTAGCAGCACAGACAGCATCATTGCAGGTCTTCTCTGGCTCAGTAGCAGCACAGACAGCATCATTGCAGGTCTTCTCTGGCTCAGTAGCAGCACAGACAGCATCATTGCAGGTCTTCTCTGGCTCAGTAGCAGCACAGACAGCATCATCGCAGGTCTTCTCTGGCTCAGTAGCAGCACAGACAGCATCATTGCAGGTCTTCTCTGGTTCAGTAGCAGCACAGACAGCATCATTGCAGGTCTTCTCTGGTTCAGTAGCAGCACAGACAGCATCATTGCAGGTCTTCTCTGGCTCAGTAGCAGCACAGACAGCATCATTGCAGGTCTTCTCTGGTTCAGTAGCAGCACAGACAGCATCATTGCAGGTCTTCTCTGGTTCAGTAGCAGCACAGACAGCATCATTGCAGGTCTTCTCTGGCTCAGTAGTAGCACAGACAGCATCATTGCAGGTCTTCTCTGGCTCAGTAGCAGCACAGACAGCATCATTGCAGGCGTGTGTGTGGATGTTGCTGACTGCCACGGGGTCTCTGAGATGACCAGCACAGGAGATTTAGATTCAATACAATATCATAATTAAAAACATGATAAAAGTCCTAAACAACACTCGATATTATAAGCTATAAATACAGGGCAAAAATATCAGTCAAAGTGCAGAGTGCAAGGGTTTTTTGCAACGTTATAGACATTAAGCCTTCATTAAAATCGACTTGAAATCGAAAAAAGAGAAGGTTCATTTCAAACCCTCAGTATACTGCAGGGGTCTTCAAAGTGGGTGAAGGGGCACCCTGGGCCCGCGAGATAATTTGATAATATATGGAATTTATTTGGACAGTTGAAAGAATATTTAGTATCATTTTAAACTTGAAGTACAAAGTTATTTTCAGTCAGTTCTAACCAAAATGGCTGTTATCTCAATGTTTTCCTTGCAACATAATCACTAAAATATCGTCACTGTCAGGCTTCATGTTTCAAAAGTGTACGTCTTTTGGTAAAGCAAAGCCCTGCTTCATCATACAAGACTGTCGCACAAAACTAGTGAAAACAGCCGATCTACAAGCACACAGCGCCTCGCGATGCGAGGTGTTGTGTGCTTGTAGATCTAGTACATTTTCTAATCTAGGTGATGAATAGAAAACAAACGGTTTGGGAAATACAAGTTTTCCACCTGACAACGACGATATGCTACAAATATAAGGTGCTGGGAGTGAAAATTATAATGTAAGGGTGCCTCGGATTAAATAAATATTTATGTGGTGCCCTGAGACAAAAAGGTTTGGGAACCCCTGGTATACTGACTTCTCATAGTCATCATGGGTGCTTTGGTGACGGGCGGAGACCTCTGTATTGACGTCTTCTTCATCACCATCTCTCCCCTCTGTATTGAAGTCTTCTTCATCACCATCTCTCCCCTCTGTATTGAAGTCTTCTTCATCACCATCTCTCCCTTCCTTATTGTGGGCGTTCATCACACCTTAGAATGGTAGATCAGTGTTGGTGTCATATGTCTAGTCTGGTACTTAGTACATACACATAGCTCCACCATCTATATTACACCTTGATACGCTTTAAAACACTTGTGTGTCCCTAACTGTTTTGGAAAGAGTAGCTAATTGCAACCAGTTAACTATGAAAACCAGCACATCTTGTCCGTGTATCCGGGTATCTCTGTAGGTCATGCTTGACACTGTGGTTCCCCTGACACATCACTGTGACATCACAGGTCTATGGGTTTGTCGCTCTGACATCATGCTCTGACATCACTGTGATGTCAGGGGAACCACTCCTAACAGAATGGGTTTGCTGCTCTGACATCACGCTCTGGCTTCACTGTGATGTCACACTAAAAGAATCCCTTTTATGCCCACATGGAGAGCCCTGATGTCAATATTAAGCCCATTTCTAAAATGACTTCATATGGGAATGCCCATATATGGAGGCCACATCGGCCACATCCACACTAACAGAATCCATATATGGCCAAGACAGATGGCCAAGACAGCCCATATATGTGTGGCTGGTTCTACAGACAGGGATCTCCATGTATGGGCATAAAAGGGTATGATGCCATAACAAATAACAGAGTAAGCATGTTTGGGCTCTCACAGCAGCCGATCTACAAGCACACAACGCCTCGCACCGCGAGGCGTTGTGTGCTTGTAGATCTGCTGTTTTCACTACTTTTGTGCAACAGCCTTGTATGATGAAGCAGGGCTTTGCTTTGCGAAAAAAAAAATACAAATTTGAAGCTTGGAGATACAAGGTTTCTGCCCGACAGTGACGATTTACTTTGTTGGCGGCCCAGCCCCCAAAATGGAACGAAGGCCGACATTTTATCTTATTTTTTTTCCTAATGGCCGGCCTGGACCGGCCGTTCAGGAGTTGTCCCACTTTTCCCAATGGCCAGCACGTCCCTGGTACCAGGGCTCTCCATATATGGGTAACTGGTCCGATATACAGTACATCACTGGCCAGAGGGCAAAGAAATGGCGCAACCTCGAGGTCGCATGTCGCCCTGAGGCGTCTTATTGGTTAGCATTACTCACAGTCTGTGTTGTTAGTCTTGGCTGCAGACTTTCTGAACTTCCTCCTCAACATCAGCCAGCAACCAATCAGCAGCAGCATGAGCAGGAGGAGCAGTGCTGCTACGGTACCGACCAATAGGAGACGAGAACCTGACGTCTGAGGTCCTGTAAGGAGGGGAGGGAGGGGAGGAGGGAGGAGAGGACGTTCTGGAGGGGGGGGGGGGGGGGGGGGTGGAGTGTATCAATAGAGAAATTATTGTTAGTATTTTGAAGACTTGAAAATGTCAGTTTGACCATGGCTGACAGCAGGGTTCCCCAATAGGCGGCCCGCGGGCCATTTGCGGCCCGCGGGGGGGGGGGGGGCCCACACCAACCCCATTAATAATGGTGGTATAAGAGCAGCAACAATGCTAGAATATCGTCGTTGTCAGGTGGAAATCTCGTATTTCCAAATTTGTACGTTCTTTCGCAAATCATACAAGGCCGTCGCGCAAAACAGCCGATCTACAAGCCGATCTACAAGCACACAACGCCGGCGTTGTGTGCTTGTAGATCGGCTGTTTTCACTAGTTTAAATCATGTAAACGAACGGTTTTGGACATACAGGATTTTCACACGACAACAACGAAAACTGTCGCTGGAGTAGTGGGAACGCCACCGTCGCCCCCTGCAATGTTGTGGCCCTCGGCTTGGTACCCTAGACATAATTCAATGTTGCGGCCCTCGGCTTGGTACCCTAGACATAATTCAATGTTGTGGCCCTTGGCTTGGTACCCTAGACATAATTCAATGTTGCGGCCCTCGGCTTGGTACCCTAGACATAATTCAATGCTGTGGCCCTCGGCTTGGTACCCTAGACATAATTCAATGTTGTGGCCCTCGGCTTGGTACCCTAGACATAATTCAATGCTGTGGCCCTCGGCTTGGTACCCTAGACATAATTCAATGTTGTGGCCCTCGGCTTGGTACCCTAGACATAATTCAATGTTGCGGCCCTCGGCTTGGTACCCTAGACATGATTCAGTGCTGTGGCCCTCGGCTTGGTACCCTAGACATAATTCAATGCTGTGGCCCTCGGCTTGGTACCCTAGACATAATTCAATGCTGTGGCCCTCGGCTTGGTACTCTAGACATAATTCAATGTTGTGGCCCTCGGCTTGGTACTCTAGACATAATTGGGCCCTTGGGGAAAACTAATTGGGGAACCGTGGCCTACTGGCGTGAAAAATTGGCACTGAAAACTACAGCCGTTGGTCGAGGAATCCCAGACCGTCAGACACAAAAACCTCAGCCTGGTTGAGATAAAACGAAAGAAATATTGTGTTGCATCAAAAATAGTGTTACAACTTTGTGATGTTTAAAACATGTATGTGTGAGGAGTTCCATTGACACCCACACTGCTCTTACCTGTACAGATGACACCAGCGTCCTCACCGTGACCACAGTTGTGTAGGCCTACAACAAATACACTGCGGGGACTTCTTTTCGGTTTCTTTGCAGGTTCCTTTTTCTTTGCAGGTTCCTTTTTCTTTGCAGGTTCCTTTTTCTTTGCATGTTCCTTTGCCTTATTGTTAATCTTGAAAGACCCTGGTCCTTTGATCGCGACCAGAGTGCCTTTTGCTACCAGGTTCTTGACGGTGGACTCGACGAGGTGCTTGTTCTTCTCCACATCGTAGCCGCCAGCGGCCAGAGCTTTCTTGATCGCAGCCAGGGACACGCCGCTCCTCTCCTTGGAGGCGTCCACGGCCTTGACGACCAGCTCAGCGACGCTGGGGCCGGTCTTCTTGGGTTTGGCTGCTACCTTCTTCTTGGGCGCTTTGGCCGGGGCGCGGCGGTGGCTGGAGCTGGAGCGACCTCTGCCATGATTCTCTCCTGGTTGCAGTTTCAGACGCACTGAACTAAAGTCTGAGTGAGACTGAAAGAGAATGTAGAGCAGGGGGCAGAACTTAAAGGATGCGCAAGAATCTTGTAATAGAATCAACCCACAGTTGTGTTTTCTACCCAAATAAAACACAGGCAGTTAAAAGTATTAAAGCCAGACAACAAATCGAGCAGTTAGCAGCCAAGTTTCACTACATGACGGTGGAGAGTGTGTCTTACCACCGTGAGCCCAACAAGTCAGCCTGGGGAGTGAATGGACTAGTTTGCAAATCCCGCCCCATTCTGCCCTATTACTATGATGGGACATTTGACCCTGGGCAGATTGTTTTTATGACTTACTTGACTTAATCCTCTTTACCCCGTTGAGGGGCATAGGGCGTCCACCAGAGCTCTCCATCTCACTCTCTTCTGGGCCAGGGCTTTTGCTTCTTGCCAGCTCACTCCAATGTTCTTTAGGTCTTGGAGAGTGGAACGTCTCCAGGTGTTTCTTGGCCTACCCTGCTTCCTCTTTCCCTGTGGATTGTAATCCAGGGCCTGTCTTGTGATGTTGTTTGTGTCCTTTCTAAGGGTGTGGCCTATCCAGTTCCACTTTCTCCTTTTGATGGTATTTGCTATATTGTCCTGTTTTGTGATCCTCCATAACTCTTCATTTGTAGTTTTGATGGGCCACCATAGCTTAAGGATGTAACGCAGGCATTTGTTGACAAAAACCTGGATCTTGCTTGTGAGGCCCTCGGTGGTTTTCCATGTTTCGGAGCCATAGAGCAGGACAGTCTTCACGTTAGTATTGAAGATCCGTAGCTTGGTGTTATTGGAGAGTTCTTTGGATAGCCAAATTGGCCGCAAGATCCTAAATGCCAGCTGTGCTTTGCCGATTCTATGCTCTATATCCCTGTCTGCTCCTCCATCCCTGCTGATGTTGCTCCCTAAGTATGTGAAATGCTCCACGTCTTCTATGGTCTCTCCCCTAAGTGTGATGAGATCATGCTTTTTCGGATTTAACCTCATGGTCTTAGTTTTGCCGGTGTTGATCTTGAGCCCAAGCTGTTCGCTGTTTGTCTGGAGTCTGTCTGTCTTCTGTTGCATGTGTGTGTGGTTTTCGGAGACTAGTGCAAGGTCGTCTGCAAAATCCAGGTCCTCGAGCTGTGTAAACAGGGTCCACTGGATTCCTGTCCGTTGATCTTTAGTTGTTCTTCTCATGATCCAATCGATGGCAATGAGGAAGATCAAGGGAGAGAGGAGACAACCTTGCCGTACTCCTGTTGTGATTTCAAAGGTGTCTGAAAGTTTGCCCTTGCTGATCACACGGCCACTGAACTCTTTATACATGTTCCTAATTAAGTTGGTGATTTTAGGGGGTAGGCCATAGTGTGCTAGGAGTTTCCACAGCACTTCCCTGTCTAGGCTGTCAAAGGCTTTTTCAAAGTCCACAAAATTCACATAGAGGGGGGTTTGCCATTCTACGCACTGTTCTATAATGATCCTGAGTGTTGCGATCTGATCTGTGCAAGACTTATCTTTCCTAAACCCAGCTTGCTCTTTCCTTAGCTGGTCATCCAGGGCTGATTGTATTCTATCAAGAATAATTCGGCAGAATACTTTGCTAGGGATAGACAGTAGCATTATGCCTCTCCAGTTGTTGCATTCACTGAGGTTTCCTTTTTTGGGGAGGGTGACCATTAAGCCGGTCTTCCATTCCGTTGGGATGACTTCCGTGTCCCAGATGTTGTTGAGGAGGTGGTACAGAACCTCAGTGGTTGCCTTGGGGTCAGCTTTCAGGATATCAGGGGTGATGTTGTCAACTCCCGGTGCTTTTCCAGCCTTCAGTTTTTTGATGGCTCTTGTTATTTCGTCCTTCGAAATCCTCCCACAGTTAATCTTCAGGGTTTTGGTTGACACCATGGAGATCTCTGGTGTTATTTCTGGGGGAGGTCTGTTCAGGAGTTCTTGGAAATGCTCCCTCCAGCGTTCTAGCTGTTGGGTTTCCAGGGTCAGGAGTTTTCCCTCTTTGTTTTTCACTGGTCGGCTAATAGTCCTGTTCTTCCCCGCCAGTTGTCTTGTGATCCTGTAAAGGTCTTTCATGTTCCGCTGTCCAGCTGCTACTTCTGCCTCACATGCCAGATCGTCAACAAATTTTCTCTTGTCCCTTCTCGTCTTCTTTTTCACTATCCTGCTTTTCTGTTGGTATTCTTGTCTACACTGTTCTTTCTTTTCCCTATCAGATTCCCTGTTGCACTTTGCTTTGAGGTCCCTTCTATCCTCTATGGCTTGCCAGGTGTCGTCGGCAATCCAGTCTTTTCTTTCCCTCTTCCTATACCCCAAAACATGTTCACATGTTTCTAGGAAGGATTTCTTGCAATTCCCCCAATCTTCCTCAACCTCACCTGTTCCTGTCAATGCTGAAAATCTGTTCTTCAGTGTCAGCCCTGCATCTTTCTTAACCTGGGGATCCTTGAGTTTTCTGATGTCAAACCTTCTCTGTACCCTATTTTCTGTCCTTGCCTTAGCAGCTAGCTTTAATCTAAACTCTCCTATCAGTAGGTGATGGTCGGAGTCTATGTCTGCTCCTCTCTTTACCCTCACATCAAGGAGTAGCTTCCTCCATTTTCTTGCAATTGTTATGTGGTCAATCTGGTTCTCTGTATGTAGATCAGGGGATATCCATGTGGCTTTGTGTATGGGCTTGTGTGGGAATAAGCTCCCTCCAATGATTAGTTCATTGAACATGCAGAAGTCCGCAAAGAGAGCTCCATTCTCGTTCACTTCCCCGAGACCTTCTTTTCCCATGATGCTTGTCCACTTGGTGTTATCCCTCCCTACCTTAGCATTCATGTCTCCCATAACTATTTGGATATCTCTCCTCGGGGACTTCCGTGTTTGCGCTTCCAGTTGTTGGTAGAACTGCTCCTTCTCTTCAGTTTCAGCCAAGTTTGTCGGTGCGTAGCACTGAATGATGGTAATATTTCGGCCCTTAGAAGCGAATCTAGCAGTAATGATTCTTTCAGAAACTGGTTCCCATTCAAGAAGGCTTCTGGCAGCGTCTTTGGAGAGAATTAAGCCCACACCCTGCATATTATATGTGGATCCCCTTCTTTCTCTCTGCCCGAGTACAGAAACCTCCCTCCTGTGGCTGTGTCGACTTCCCCAAAGGTGTTCCATCTGCATTCACTAAGTCCTATTATGCTAACATTGTACCTTCTCATCTCCTTGGCTAGTTGTGCTAGTTTTCCTGCTTGATATAGGGTTCTCACGTTCCAGCACCCAAGTCTGGTCTTGGACTTGAACTGTAGCAGGCTTTTCCTCCCTTGGGCTTCGCTAAGGGTTTGGCCCAAGGGACTCATCCGTACCCTACTAGTAGGGTGGCTTGTTTGATTCAAGTGGGTATGGTTTCTTCTGGTTTCGGATTCTGTAATCGTTTTTTACGGCTGGTGGGTGATTAGCCCAAGCAGTCGTGGAGTTGGTCTGTTAGTCCCCTTCCCATGCTTAAGTCTTCCAGGCAAAGGATTACAGCCCCATGCCACGTGGGGCCAGACATTACTTAGCAATGGGTTGTGTACAAGCCGCCCCGGCGCGTCAAGCCCGGCCAACTCCTGCCACTGTGTGACGAAGGCAAAGTACCAACGTCACCAGCAGCACAGATTGTTTTTATAGTGGCAGTGAATGGGATTTTTTAATGTTTTCATAGCCTCATTACAGCTATATAAAGTACCAAAAAAAACACATCTACATGATATTAATAAAAAGGGAAGAAAAGGGTACAGTAATTACATAGCAAAACAGTAGTTTCCCCCCGAAAATATATGTTTTAATTAGTTTAATCCTCTGGATCAGAGAGAGAATAGTTCTTAGAAATAGAAAGCGCATTGCATCTTGGGTAGGAAGAGGAGAACTATAATACATAATAGGCTGGCTTTTCGTAATTCTGCCCATTTAAAATATATGTACCCAATCGTAACTAGTTAGACCATTGATAAGGTCCATGTGAACTAGTTTGTTGAAGCTTATTCATTATGATGAGCGTGATCGCTATCACCTACCGCGGCCGTACCGGGCGATTGCCGTGTCGCGCAGTGCGGACAGTTTTTGAAAGGCTGAAGCAACATTCTCCACTGCACAAACTCCACCCCCGATAGCAAAAAGTGAATGTTTTTTCTGGTTGGCCAGTCAGGGAGTCTCAGGGACCAATCAGAAGGCTGACAAATGGTCTATTGTGAAGCAGAGAAGGCTCTTGTGTTCCTCTCTGGCGTTTGTCTCTAATGAGTGCAGGTGTGCTCAAATCAGGCTGGGGGAGAAGGTAGTTTAGTTTAGGTAGGAAACGGCCTTCTACTAGCTGGCCCAGGAGTGGGCGTGGTCCTCTCCTGCCTTCTCTGCTCCCTTTCCACTGACTTCCCATGTTGAGGGGCTCACCTGTCAGGGGGCCTCATAGTGACACTCCTCTCTCTCTCTCTGTGTGTGTGTGTGTGTGTGTGTGTGTGTGTGTGTGTATGTGTGTGTGTGTGTGTGTGTGTGTGTGTGTGTGTGTGTGTGTGTGTGTGTGTGTGTGTGTGTGTGTGTGTGTCTGATTGCTCATTAACACTACTGCTACAGATATAAAATTGTATTAACTAGCCCTTACCCGTTCAAAGATATGAGCTCCGAAATGATGTGCAGTGGGTGGGTTATGGGATGCGCACTGTGCACACAGTATATGAGGGATGGAAAGTAACTTTAACTGGTGCTTGCATGATAATATGTAGGAGCATCAATGTTAGAAATACCCGTTTTGTTTAATGGCTACAGAGATACTGTGTACCGATCTGCATGATTTTTGGACAAAATCTGTAACAGGGCCAGACAACCGATGATATGTCTCCTGCTTCATTACATCCAACTTTATGTATGGATGCGTGACAAATAAATCCCCCTTGATTTGTGATTCTTGTGTAGGAGTACAGTAGGCCTTCTAGGATTTCACCTCTTATATTAACCACCTGGTGACCAGTTTAAGCTGCCGTAACTTCCCGTAAGTGATTTATTCAGGTTAAAACAACAGGTTTGGTTATATAGTTAGAGCTCTATATTATGTGATCAATCATTGCTATAGCCTACAGTGTTCAGCCCTACTGAAACATATTTTCTGTTTTCTAAAGAGTTATAAACAGGGACATCCCTGTTACTGAACAAACACTCTATAGCAATGATTAGTTACTGTCACAAACAAAAGAGATCATCGTTGACTTTAGGAAATCTGAAGTCAATCACAGTCCCGTAACCATAAATGGTTCACCTGTAGACATAGTGGACAGTTTCAAATTCCTGGGTGTTCACATAACAAACTCACTCACATGGTCTCAAAACAGCGAAGGTATCCTTAAGAAAGCGCAGCAGCGATTGTACTTTCTACGGAGATTTGGCCTAAGCACCAAGGCTCTTGTTAATTTCTATCGCTGTACCATAGAAAGTGTATTGACAGGATGCATAACAGTGTGGTTTGGTAACGTGACTGCTCAAGACAGTAAACAGTTACAGAGAATTGTGAAGAGAGCTGCCAAAATCATTGGCACAGAATTACCACAGCTACACACAATCTATAACACACGCTGTAAGAAAAAGACAGAGAACATCTTAAAGGACAGCTGTCATCCCGCCCATTCCCTGTTCTATCTCCTCCCTTCAAAAAAACGTTACCAGAGCATCAAATCTCACACCACCCGTTTCAGTAATAGTTTTTATGCTCAAGCAATCAGGCTGCTTAACGAAGAGATGGAAGCGAGACGTAGGTAGTCATGTACAATATACGCAGTTTTTAAACTGTACACTGTCACACTGTATGGTTGTTTTTGTTGTTTTTTGGGTTGTCCTGGGTGACCTGTTGTTGTCGTATTGTTTTGTGTGCAATAAGGCTGAGAGTGCTCTTGGCATAAGCATTTCATTGTTTGTCTGTACTTGTATGGATACGCATTTGACTAATAAACCGAACCTGATAAACCGAACCTGAACCTGATATAGAGCTGTTTAACACTGTTACTGAACACACACTCTATAGCAATGATTACTGTCACAATATAGAGCTGTTTAACACTGTTACTGAACACACACTCTATAGCAATGATTACTGTCACAATATAGAGCTGTTTAACACTGTTACTGAACAAACACTCTATAGCAATGATTACTGTCACAATATAGAGCTATTTAACACTAGAGATGGGACGTTCGTGAACGAATCGAGTCTTTTGAACGGCTCTTTGAAATGAACGATGGGATCCGCTTCGCAGTAGGGAGTTCCTTTCTAATGAACAGAGGTGGAAAAAGTACTCAAATTCTTTACTTGAGTAAAAGTATCAATGCTGCAATGTAGAAATACTCTGCCACATCGGAATTGAAATGCACTTGAGTAAAAGTAGGCTACATGGTATCAAAGTATTGGTATCAAAAGTATACTACCAAGAAAGTATTCATTATGCAGAATGTCCCATTTCACAAGTTTTCCAATGAATAAAATGTAGAAAAATCATTTGAAAATAGCAGATGTACAGTACAAGCTCACAATATGTGAGCTTGTAGATCGGCTATTTTCAAATGGCAGAAATGTATCCTATGGTCAAAATGCCTATAGGGTTGAACTGATTTGCAATCATAATAAAAAGTAAGTAACCAGTAACTAAAATGAGCCAGTCTTTTGAACGACTCTTTGAAAGGAACGGATCTCAGAGATCCGGCTCACTTCAAAGAACCATAAATCCCATCTCTATTTAACACTGTTACTGAACACACACTCTATAGCAATGATTACTATCACAATATAGAGCTATTTAACAATGTTACTGAACACACACTCTATAGCAATGATTACTGTCACAATATAGAGCTGTTTAACACTGTTACTGAACACACACTCTATAGCAATGATTACTGTCACAATATAGAGCTGTTTAACACTGTTACTGAACACACACTCTATAGCAATGATTACTGTCACAATATAGAGCTATTTAACTTGTTTTAACAGTTAATGTGTACTTAACATTTACTTCAATTTTACTTTTGTGAGGATTTTATTGCCTGTCTGCCTGCTCGCCACTCCTCCAGGAGAGGGCACTGCATCCACCATCTTTGACAGTGTAACATTATAGCTGTCATTATCCCATCTATGAATTATGGCCATGGTGGAAGCTCTAGCAAGTTTCCCCCAGTGTGGTGGAAAGTATAAAAATCCATGGGAAAACACGCAGGATTCTTGATTCTTATACAATCCCTGGCCACCAAATACCCTGCAGCAACAACTTCTAGGCACAATTTACTTCACAAGTAATTTAACCCTGCAAGGCCCAGCGTTGCTTTTTGTCAACATTTTTTAAATCATTTTTAAAAAAATGTTATAATTAGTTTTCCTGTTCTTTTTTCACATTAACATCACCATTAAATCCTATTGTTTAGTATTACAATGCCATTGGCCACGATATTTGCATATAAATACCCCCCACAGAGACTGACATTCACACCTGAAAAGTTGAAATTCCAGCGTCTGGACGAACATCTCACTTTTTAACTGAAGCTATTCTTCCTCACTAAAAAATAAGTATAAAATGCCTGTAATATATTTTTTCGTGATCATTAGAATGTCTAGAACATGTACATGTGTTATTGTGAAAAATATCCCCAAAATGCAAATTAGATTATGATTTATGATTTATGGCTATAAAACCTTACAAAAACATTATTAATTTTTTAACATTACATTTTCCTGTGATTAGGACTCCTACAAAAGCATATTTTTTTTTTTTTTTTTTTTTTTTTTTGGCCAGTAGAAATGTATTCGGGTCTTGCAGGGTTAAGCAGAGAGAGAAGGAATATATGAGAATGCCAATATGGAAAAATGTCCACCAAAAGTAAACAAGCATTAAAAAACATTGTCAGCATTTGATCCCAAAGCAGACTGTTCATAGATTTTAATATCCTGTTGACTTTGTTTATCAGCGTCGTGCATTAAACATGTGCGTTCAACTTGTACATATGTTATCCAGACAACAGCAATTTAAAGTCAGAGAGAGATTCAAATGAAACCTTGACAGATGTGTAGCTCTCTGAGGGCGTACATATGGAACCAAATGGACCCGGCGTACGCAGTGGCGTCAGTTCAGAAAAAGCTAAGGTGTGGCAGCATGACTGGTAAGACACCAGTCATATTGCCATACCTTAGCAACAGGCATGATACATTTATTATAAGAAGTACATTTAATCTTTCTACGGTTTCTTGGGCTGGATATGGCAGCCTGGAACGGTTGTTCAAGTGCAGCTAAACTTGGCATGTTAGCAAACGTGCCACAATTAACAATAATGCATTGCGCCTGTGCAGCTGACCTGCGGAATCTGGGAATATACCATTCTGTCAAGATGGGGAGAATACAATTATAATACCTTGTTAAAGTGACCATTTTGTTAAATTTAGCATTTGTAGTTATTTTACTGTATAATTTAACAACATAATAACCAGCACAGATAGACAAAGAGACATTCATGGATTTATATTTAAAAGTAACTTTTATTTCCCCCCCCCCTGGACCCAGGGTATGGCAGATGCATACCCCTGCCATACCCAATTGACGCCCCTGGGCGTACAGGTCCATTTGGTTCCATGTGTGTACGTTCTCAGAGTCAGGGGCGTCACACCAAATCCTGGGCCCTGGGTACAAGGATTCACTGCGGGCCCCCCATGAATGTT
>NC_137811.1:74297464-74399964 GCF_963921795.1 Nannobrachium achirus | reverse complement strand
ATAGTGATAGTAAGCCTACCTGGTAGCCACAGTATAGTTCTAGTAGGCCTACCTGGCAGGACAGTATAGTGATAGTAGGCCTACCTGGCAGGAGTCCTTTCCTCCCTCCAGGAACCCAGCACAGATCATGTTCTCAGTGATCTGGAAGGGATAGGCGTTGAAGCAGGTGTCATCGCTCAGGAGGGGAGCCTCCAAGCACTGCAGGGTGTGAGGGTAGCGCGCTGTTTAACACAGAACATACTATTAAACACGATGGGGAAACACCAGTAGGCTAGAGGGGGAAAAATACAATTAAACAATTAAAGGAGTAGTTCACCCCCAAAATGACTTCTTTTGTAATGGGGGCACATTTATTGTAATCACATTTTTGTCTTAGGAATGCGACAAAAAACTAAAAATAGTATTGAACTCAATTCTCCATGGGGTGAAAAACCTATTAAAAAAAAGTCATTTCGGGGGTGAACTACTCCTTTAACACCTGGAACGCAAATCTGTGTCACATAAAAGGGATTCTGTTAGTGTGACATCACAGTGAACTGTGAAGCCAGAGCGTGATGTCAGAGCGGCAAACCCATTCTGTTAAGAGTGGTTCCCCTGACATCACAGTGACGTCAGAGCATGATGTCAGAGCGACAAACCCATAGAACCACAGTGTCAGCCGTGACAGACATACATACATACTGTACATACTGTACATACTGTACATACAGAGCAGACAGACAGACAGACAGACAGACAGACAGACAGACAGACAGACAGACAGACAGACAGACAGACAATGACTGTTCACATACTAATCTGGGACCTATGGTCTCAACAAATAATGTAATGTTTGATGGGAAAATAAATTGCGAAGACTATGCAGTGATAGTGAAGAAAGTTAACTTGGAAAGACACATTCTGACAAAGCACAAATCATTGGACCAGAACTTTCCAGACAGATAACTGAGAAAAGGGAACTGAAATCTTACGCAGCCTATTTGTGTACCTCCTAATCATTATTCCAAGTATTTTGTCTCATTAGAAAGAACTGCACAAAAGAGAACTTGCGGACAAACCACACTTCATATTTGACGAGACAATTCCAGGAGACAGAGAAACGAGAAAAATAAAAAAAGGAACTGAAATTCCAACCGTTTTGCCGTATAAAGAATATCAAGTCAAGTGCAGTCGTACATTTTTAGTTTCTATTATTGTTTGATGTCCACTCAGAGCAGAACATCCCATGGTGCCCTTCTGTTCTAGCCACTTATTTTGTGTACAGTACGTGACAACCAGGGACGTGCTGGCCATTGGGAAAAGCGGGACAACTCCCGAACGGCCGGTTCATTCCCGGCCGTTTCAGGCCGGCCATTAGGAAAAAATTTAACTGTTTGCACAAACGTAAAAATTAAACTGTGAAAACAGCCGATCTACAAGCACACAACGCCTCGCGGGTGCGAGGCGTTGTGTGCTTGTAGATCGGCTGTTTTCACCAGTTTAAATCATTTTTAAAATAAATACAAAACAAACGGTTTTGGACGTACAAGGTTTCCACCCGACAATGAAGAAATATAACTCATGTAATTGGCCCACTGGCTTGTCACTTGTCATGATCTGAAATGACAAATCTTTGAGTAGCAGCAGCTACTATATCTCTCTCTATAGCGCGCAATGAGGGCCTCTCCAATTCTTTTTCCCGGGCTGAATCAGGGGCCCAGCACAGCCCTGATGACAACAATAAAATATTGATCAAATTGTCCGTCACAAGCTGGCATAGTGGTGACCCCTGGCCCTGGCAGAAAGAAACATAACATCTGCATGTTAACCTTATTATGTCACAGAATCACACGTCAGGGTGCCTGATGTCCCAGCCAGCTTGATTCGATTTGATTTGATTTGATTTAATTCTGCCTTATCGTCCCCTGTAGGGCAACGTGTCGTGTGCCTGGAAGCGATCATCAGGCGCACCGAGCCACACTGAGCGCTGGGAGAAGGAAGATGTGTCACAACAACAACAACAACACTAACAGGTACAGGCAGCAACATGCAGCTGTGGCGAGGAGGTCTGTCAACATGACTCCAACCACTACTGTAATAAAAGATAAACATAATGGTCTACGGTACTAATAGGATAAAGATAGAGATAACCAATGTAGCAACAATGGGGGTGGGTCCTGTAGTTTAGGGGTTTTGAGTGGTGCTTACAGCTCCAACAAATGGCTTTGTCTATTTGCATGCACTGTTTGTAGCAGGGGCATAGTTCCACCGATTTAAAACAAATCCAATACGGAACTAAAACGTCCTATGTTTGTCCGCTAGTTGCGCTGTTTCCCCCCCCCCCCCCCGCGAGGTACCAAAAATAACTTGTCTACATTGGATCCCATTCGTGTAACCGTTTGATTTTCGAACCTTAATAAACGTTAAATAATAACGTTTATTAATTGACCATAAATACTTTATGGTTCCTGTCGCTAGTGAAAAACTCCCTTTCAATCGCCATGATATGCGTTTTGTGCAAATATGGTCCCATTTATGTTAAAATTGATGATAAACTTGCGGGGGGAGTGGTCAACTAAACTGATACTAGCCTGCTGTGTTCTTCTTCGTGTGCTTTATTTTTCGGGAGGCTCAACACCACATTCTCCCATGTATCCCTGCGGTTCCACGTGACCGTTGGCAACCAATAGCATTCCTTATGATTCCTGGGGTACCATTCAAACAATGATGGTGACTCCCGCATACAAGGGACAAAAAAACAATTTTCACAGCATAGAAACCAATGGATTTGCTTCGTCCATATTTTTTTACAGTCTATGGTTTGTATGTATGTATGTCCCACATTTGGATCATTGGCCATGCTTCTCGGGACACTAAATGACACTGGTTGCACACTGCTGTGTTCTTTTGTTTGCGAAATGCGTTTTTCAGGGCAAGGACAGAGAGATAAGCCCCTATCATTGCGACCGTTAGGTCGCAGTTTAGTATCAAAACCTCCACCGGCCGTCCGTCCGTCGGTCGGTCACACGTCACACGTCACACCTTTGCCCTGCTCATATCTCCGCATCAGTATGACATCACACTGCTTGGTGTGTGCCGTCAGGGTCATTTGTGTACGGTGTGACGGCATACTGATGTCAGCAGTGTGATGTCATACTGATGTCAGCAGCTATGTCTCTATATATGGAGTTATATGTTGTTCGTGTCCAAATATGGGGCTTGTGAGGTCAGACTTAGTGAGATTCGTCGGTTATCTCCATATATGGAGGGAGAACCAGCTTATGAGCCGATGAGTTGTGTCAGAGTCGAGATCCTGCTTGCATCTAATCTGTCGGTAGATAATGCCGGTCTTATATAAGGGTCATTTGTGTACGGTGTGATGTCATACTGATGTCAGCAGTGTGATGTCATACTGATGTCAGCAGCTATGTCTCTATATATGGAGTTATATGTTGTTCGTGTCCAAATATGGGGCTTGTGAGGCCAGACTTAGTGAGATTCGTCGGTTATCTCCATATATGGGGGGATGTGTTGGTTATCTCCATATCTGGAGATTCAACCTTCAACGATTTTGACATCTTGTTACTAATCTGCCGGTAGATAATGCCGGTCTTATATAAGGGTCATTTGTGTACGGTGTGATGTCATACTGATGTCAGCAGTGTGACAGGAGATATCTCCCGATTAAGGAGTCTTACTGGTAGTAGGCACCGCGGTGATAAGCTATCCACCGCGGTGTGGTCTTTTTTTATGTCATAAAACTACAACATTGCGTCATTACTCGCGGTGAAGAGCTTTCCACCGCGAACCCCCGACACATCTCTCTGTTTTTACTTTCAGACAGATCGGCCCATCACCCCGTTCACTGATTGGTCGATCTAGACCAGTCAGTCACAGTGATAGGACTTCACCGTGACTGACTATGATGGCCTCCACTTGTTTTCTCACTTTAGGTGCATAGCTTATCACCTACAATTCGCGGTGACAGGCTCTTCACCGCAGACTCTGATAGGGGCTTTAGAGAGTGAGAGGGAGAGAGAGAGAGAGAGGGAGAGAGAGAGAGAGAGAGAGAGAGAGAGAGAGAGAGAGAGAGAGAGAGAGAGAGAGAGAGAGAGAGAGAGAGCAAGGGACCCAGTGGTCCGGAAATAAATACAAAACAGGCGGCAGTGGGCAAACATGATTGACATAACGTGAGGTTGATTTCTTTATTTACGTGCTCCGAAATTCGCTCCTATATTCGTCTGGGGAAAAAAAAAACGCAGCAGCGTGCAACAACCTTAACTCATGACAAGCACCGCTCACTTCAAGTTTTAATCATTTTCACATGCAGGTTATTTTAGTTATAGAGGAATATAATGTATTAAGGCATATTTGCCTTATTACCCAGGGGTCCTTAATACAAAGAATAGAACCAGTAAGACTCCCTAATCGGGAGATAAGCGACCGTAGGTCACTTATCTCCACAAATAGGGCAAAAATGTGTTTTGCCAAAATCTTCCTGATCCATGTTGATGACATGAGTGTAGACATACTGTGTAGTGATTTTCGTGATTTTAGGGCAAAATCTGTAGGAGCAGTGTCCAAAAATGTGTTTTTAAAAATCGGCCTGGAGGTGGCGCTATATGGGAGAGATTCATGTTGATGGGATGAGTGTAGACATACTGTGTACCGATTTGCGTGATTTTAGGGCAAAAATTGTAGGAGCAGTGTCCAAAAATGTGTTTTGCAAGAATCGGCCTCATGGTGGCGCTAGAAGAGGGCCATGTGAGAAATGAGGGGTGGGGTCTCCGCGCCGGCAAGGCGGACGAATAGGTACCGGCCCCGGCTGTCCCGGTCGCTCCTAGCTGGAGTTACGGCATTTTATGTGAGCTGCAGTGTAGGGGGTCCTCCACTGGGGGCGCCACCACTTTTGCATCCGTTCTGGAGCACCAGGAGTGGGTGGTCCCCAGGAATTCCCCGTGAGCAGCCCCGTGGGGGTGGTCATTTGGTCAGTTTAGCACATTTGGTCATTTTTGACATCTGGGGGTCCCCCAGGGACCTGGGGGTCCCTGGAGCTCTGGGGGTCCTTGGAGGTTGTAGTTTGGCAGGTAAGGAAGGTGTGTGCAAAATTTGGCATGGATCGGGGCAACGGTTGCGGAGATATGAGCAGGGCAAGAGTGTGACGTGTGAGTTGTGACAGACAGACAGACAGACTGACTGACTGACTGACTGACTGACTGACTGACTGACTGACTGACTGACGGACTTACACTTTGTGCAGGGTTTGATAGTAAATGCGACCTACGGTCGCAACAAATTGCCATTAAAAGACAACAACAACAACAACAACATGAACGTGACTCACATCCGTCGTTGCTGGGTCTCAGGCTGCCCCATCCAGAGATGGTGCACATCACCCCCCCATCGGGGGCGCACCGAGAGGGCAGGGTGGCGGGACGCACCACGCTGTTCAGGACGGCTGGGCGGCTCAGTCTGATCAGCATGATGTCACTGTCCTGGGTGGGGGGTTAATAAATACACAATATATATCCCAGGATTTGTGTAACTCATTTGGCGCTACACATTCCCTCTGCCAACCTCGCTCTGATTTATTTTCTTACGAATTATTTGTAAACCAGCGAAAATAGCAGATACTGTATGCTCACAACATGAGCTTGTTTGTCTGCTATTTTTGCTACTTTTGTTCAAAACTGTTGTATGATAAAGTATCATACTATTTGATTTAGTCAATTATTTCTTTTTTGAACAGCCTGAACATTTTCTTTTTTATTTGCAATATCGTTTCCGTCGACTCCGTCGAGTCAAAAAGAAAAGAAAATCCACTTACTGTTACTTACTTCACAATTAAAACATTTTAATTTTAAAAGTAGCAGATCAAGAACAAGATCAAGTAGGGTGTTAATTTACCAAAAAAATGAATTTCTGCCGGACAGCAACCATGTAAAAAGGTTAATTATTGATTAATTAAAACACAATACTACTGTTGAATGAATGAAATGGTATAGAGCTGAACTAAAGCTTGCCTGTGTTCTGGAGTTGTAGTCAGGATGCTATAGAGCAGAACTAAAGCTTGTCTGGGTTCTGGAGTTGTAGTCAGGATGCTATAGAGTAGAACTAAAGCTTGCCTGTGTTCTGGAGTTGTAGTCACAGAACTAAAGCTTGCCTGTGTTCTGGAGTTGTAGTCACAGAACTAAAGCTTGCCTGGGTTCTGGAGTTGTAGTCACAGAACTAAAGCTTGCCTGGGTTCTGGAGTTGTAGTCACAGAACTAAAGCTTGCCTGGGTTCTGGAGTTGTAGTCACAGAACTAAAGCTTGCCTGGGTTCTGGAGTTGTAGTCACAGAACTAAAGCTTGCCTGGGTTCTGGAGTTGTAGTCACAGAACTAAAGCTTGCCTGGATTCTGGAGTTGTAGTCACAGAACTAAAGCTTGCCTGGGTTCTGGAGTTGTAGTCACAGAACTAAAGCTTGCCTGGGTTCTGGAGTTGTAGTCAGGATGACGGATGAACTCCTCAGACATGATGAACTGTTCTGTTCCCTCTTCCTCCCAGATGTTATGTTCTCCTAACCTCACCTCGATGTTTTTCCTGCAAGGGTTAACACAGAGACACACACGCACGCACGCACACGCATGCACGCACGCACGCACGCACGCACGCTCGCGCGCGCGCGCGCACACACACACACCGTCATACATAGAAGGTTAAAATGACAATCAGAGATATATACAGTATATATATATATAAAAAAGTTAAGTCATAGACTTGCATTGCAGTTCTCTCACAAAGGGGAAATTCCCGTTAAACAGACTTTTTTATGAACAACAGGGTGTAAACACAGTAGACATCTGTTTATATAGAGGGAGACGTGTGTGTCTCACGCAGGCAGGCAGGCAGGCAGGCAGGCAGGCAGGCAGGCAGGCAGGCAGGCAGGCAGGCACAGTAGGCCTAAATCAAAGTGTAATATTTCCAACTGATTTTGTTTGCCCACAGGCTATACTGTACATATCAACCTTTATTTTCATGTCAGGATGTAATAATTATTAGACTAGACTAGAGCAATAACCCACCTACTGTATCTCCCAGACTTCCTCAGTTAGAGTTATCAGTTTGAATCAATACAGAATGCAGGGACGCGCTGGCCATTGGGAAAAGCGGGACAACTCCCGAATGGCCGGTTCATTCCCGGCCGGCCATTATGAAAAAAATAAAAATAAAATGTCGGCCTTCGTTCCATTTTGGGGGCTGGGCGGCCAACAAAGTAAATCGTCACTGTCGGGCAGAAACCTCGTATCTCCAAGTTTCAAATTTATAATTTCTTTTGCAAAACAAAGCCCTGCTTCATCATACAAGGCCGTTGCACAAAAGTAGTGAAAACAGCAGATCTACAAGCACACAACGCCTCGCGGTGCGAGGCGTTGTGTGCTTGTAGATCGGCTGTTTTCACTAGTTTAAATCATTTTTAAAATGATGAATACAAAACAAACGGTTTTGGACATCCAAGGTTTCCACCCGACAACGACGAAATATAACTCATGTAATTGGCCCACTGGCTTGTCACTTTGTCATGATCTGAAATGGCAAATCTTTGAGTAGCAGCAGCGCTATAGAGAGAGATCTCTCTCTATAGCGCGCAATGAGGGCCTCTCCAACTCTTTTTCCCGGGCTGAATCAGGGGCCCAGCACGTCCCTGTCTCCCAGACTTCCTCCTCAGAGTTATCAGTTTGAATGAATACAGAATGATGTGCAGGATGTTATTTCTCTGGGAGTAACAAGGAAGGATAGGATCAGGAAGGAGTACATTAGAGGGACAGCGCATGTTAGAGGTTTTGGAGATAAAGCCAGAGAGGCCAGACTGAGATGGTTTGGACATGTACAGAGGAGGGGCAGTGAGATGGTTTGGACATGTACAGAGGAGGGATAGTGAGATGGTTTGGACATGTACAGAGGAGGGACAGTGAGATGGTTTGGACATGTACAGAGGAGGGACAGTGAGATGGTTTGGACATGTACAGAGGAGGGACAGTGAGATGGTTTGGACATGTACAGAGGAGGGACAGTGAGATGGTTTGGACATGTACAGAGGAGGAATAGTGAGATGGTTTGGACATGTACAGAGGAGGAATAGTGAGATGGTTTGGACATGTACAGAGGAGGGATAGTGAGATGGTTTGGACATGTACAGAGGAGGATAGTGAGATGGTTTGGACATGTACAGAGGAGGGGCAGTGAGATGGTTTGGACATGTACAGAGGAGGGATAGTGAGATGGTTTGGACATGTACAGAGGAGGGACAGTGAGATGGTTTGGACATGTACAGAGGAGGGACAGTGAGATGGTTTGGACATGTACAGAGGAGGGACAGTGAGATGGTTTGGACATGTACAGAGGAGGGACAGTGAGATGGTTTGGACATGTACAGAGGAGGGACAGTGAGATGGTTTGGACATGTACAGAGGAGGGACAGTGAGTTTGTCGACAGAAGGATGCTGAGGTTGGAACTTCCAGGCAGGAGGCCTAGAGGAAGACCAAAGAGTTATTCGGTGTGAATGGGACGGCTTGTATGGGACAACCGCAACAAATAGTGTAAAAAGTGCTCCACTCTAAACTATGAGGGCTGCTGGGTTCTGCTGGAGAAACTGGACAACAGGGGCATTTCTGCCTAAAGTCATTTGGGATCAATATAAGAAGGAAAATTAGCCTAGATGTGATTTAGGACGGAGATGTCCTTTAACAATAAGGGTTAGGGTAGTGTGTGTGAGGGTACTGTAGGTCAGTGGTTCTCAACCTTTTCAGGCCGCGACCCCCCCAAATAATCCTATTCTAACTGGGGACCCCCCCACCCTGATGAGCACTAAGAGTTGAGCTATTTTCACAATGTGTGCCTCTAATATTTGACAATTTGGCCAATGTTTAATTTGTCATTTTAGAGGTGTTTTCTGCTTTAGGTCCACTGCCTGCCAAACCCAGATAATGAATAGCATATCCACGCATGCACACTGCACAGTACACATAGAATAAAGAAATTAAATGCCTTATTTCCATTTTCCAACAATGGTTTTCTGCTTTTTTTGCATGTGCTACGTGCATGCATAGTGTGTGTCTGATTAATTTGACACATACACCAATACCTCATTTCAAGCCGTCTTCATCGATATGTATTACCTCGCATGTACTGTATATACCTTGCATGTTGATACCTCGATATCGATATATTTTCGATATATTGCCCAGCCTTAGGAGGTAGGTAGGTAGGTATGTAGGTAGGGTCTTACTTGGGCCTACAGTGAGCAGCAGACAGCACCCAGTCCTCAGACAGCAGGGTTAGGGTTTAGGGTAGGGTATGGTAGTGTGTAGGGTTAGGGTTTAGGGTAGGGTAGGTTAGGGTTAGGGGTTAGGGTCAGTGTAGGGTAGTGTGTAGGGTCTTACTTGGGCTTGCAGTGAGCAGCAGACAGCACCCAGTCCTCAGACAGCAGGGTTAGGGTTTAGGGTAGGGTATGGTAGTGTGTAGGGTTAGGGTTTAGGGTAGGTTAGGGTTAGGGGTTAGGGGTTAGGGTTTAGGGTAGGGTAGGGTAGTGTGTAGGGTCTTACTTGGGCTTGCAGTGAGCAGCAGACAGCACCCAGTCCTCAGACAGCAGGGTTAGGGTTTAGGGTAGGGTATGGTAGTGTGTAGGGTTAGGGTTTAGGGTAGGTTAGGGTTAGGGGTTAGGGGTAAGGGGTTAGGGTCTTACTTGGGTCTACAGTGAGCTGCAGACAGCACCCAGTCCTCAGACAGAAGGGTTCCTCCACAGAAGTTGTATCCATCGAACAGAGACACCTGGTAGGGAACGCTGTTCTGTGGACACTCATACCCTCCAACGATCTTACCGGCTTCGTCCTCTAGGGGCGCACACACTGTACGACATAAACACTCATTATCCACACACACTGTACAACATAGATAGATACAGTAGATAGATACCTTTATTATCCCAAGGGGGGGAATCAGTCGCACAGAGGCAGCACAGCAGTTAAGGTTACAAAGTTACAGAGAAGTATGAAAAGAAAAAAATACTGTTATGTACAGCAAAAAAAAAAAAGCAAAGAAGAATCAACAATACAGAGCAGTCATAAACTGTGTGTTAGGTAAGAATATATAACGTGTACAGTATGTATAATGTACAACATAATCGTTATTTAAAAAGTAACAGTTCAGCAGTGTACTTTAATAGCCATCCTGATTCCTATGTTTCAGATATATGGAAAAATTGACAAATTAACAATTTTGGCAATTCTCTAGATTATTATATTTGTGACTTTGTTTTCTTTGAACGCAAAGCATAAAATATGGCTTAATTGGTGAATCAGACGAATCAATTAAATCCGTTATAAAACAAATCAATTAGAACGAATTGCTGATGTGCACTTTTTTTTATTAGATCCCAAAAATGTAATTGTTAGAATAACTAGTGAGAAGACCTAATAACTTGGTCTGAATAGTTGCAGACCTATTGTTCCCATCACTAGATGTGCTGTTAATTAAATCATGTGTCATACATGATGGAATATCATTGCTACATTTCATGACCTTATAGCTTCATATTTAAAATCAACAGTCAACAGTAATATATTATCTCAGTATATGGATTATACAGAAACAGCACTTTCCACACAACACCAACAAACATATTTTCTATAAGTAGTATACTGTAGTACTAGTAAGTAGGACTGGGAAAACAAATTCTTTAATTAGAGGCTTTGTAATCACATGTTTAATCGCATATAATTAATATTTGATCTGAGAAGCTATTTATTTCAATTAAAACTGATTTTCATATACAAGTTAATTTTTTTAATCAAAATGTCCCATCCACCGGGCTGAGCAAACACCCATTTTGTGCAGTGGGGTGTGTTGACTGTTGGTTGGTGCACCGCTATGATCGGTGCGCCTGAAACTCCTCCTCTGAGAGAGGTTCTATGGTGCAAGAACGATTAAAATGTGTGATTTTTTGTAATCGTTTAGTTTTCTGTAATTAATTAATCTAAATGAATCAGTTACAGTCCCAGACCTAACATATAGACATTAGGGGTGTAACAATATAGTAACTGTATAACTTTTTATAAATATCGTTTTATTTTGAATCGTATCGATTCGGCAGTGCAAAGAATCGATTGTATCAATACTACCTATTTTGCCCTATTTGTGGAGATAAGCGACCTACGGTCGCTTATCTCCCGATTAGGGAGTCTTACTGGTATTTAGCACTTTTAAGAAGAAAAAAATAAAAGGAGGGGTTTAATTACTTTTCCATTCCATATAGCTACACTGGTCTATCGATAAATGTGTGTAATCTCTGTGTTCATGTCAAGGTGCAGGTTTGTCAATATACAATGTCCATGTATTTGGCAGATAATCACTGTGTTTACTTAATTATATCCATAATAATACATGTTTCCCTTAAAAAACATGCACTATCCACACCTTTCACACAGATATAATTTCTTTGCTAAATAGTTACTATATCGATTTTAAATAATTAAATCGAATCGTATCGTATCGCCATGAATGAACCAACATCGTCCATGTATCGTATCGTCAACCATGTATCGTGATACGTATCGAATCGCTATTAAAATGTATCGTTACACCCCTAATAGACATACAGTAACAGTAGAAGCGAGATATTGACGCTCGAGGTTCCATTTGCTCATACAGAGCTTGGCAAGGCAGCATTTTCTATCAGTGCTCCACTTGCATGGAACAAGCTCCAAAAATCATTAAAAATAAAATATCTGCCGGCCTTAGGCCAATTTAGGATGATGGTTTCTAACACCTTTGTTCTAAACTGTATATGTTTTAATTAATTTAGCTTTTAGTTTCTTGAACTTTCTACAGTTTTCAAGTATTCTCTTTTGATTATTTCAAATCATGTCTGTAAATGTATGTTGTTGTTCATTGTTGTATCTCGGTTGCGTTGTAAATGAGTGCTTGCTCTCAATTGTATTTCCGAGTTTAAATAAAGGTAACAAACAAACAAGTAATAATATTTTCTATAGTATATACCAGTATATTCCAGTAACAGTAGAAGTAATAATATTTTCTATCAGTATATTAACAGTACCTGCGGCTCCACACAGCACCAACAGAAGGAAGACTCTCATGGTCTCGTCAGGTCGCTGGGTTCAGTCTGTCTGGCCTCAGCCTCTGCAGTCTGGATGTATTTCAAGGTCTCTTATCTCCTCTCAAGGTCCGTTATCAACAGCTGTGTACCGAGGACATCAAACATGGAAAAACACCTCCAAACATGTGTCCCGTTTCCCCAGACTCCGGCCTTTTATGAAACCTTAGATGCAATTGTCAAATTAAATTGTCGGAATGCTACCACGTCGAAATGCCGACATGTCGAAATGCGGGCATGTTGGAAAGCCGACATGTAACCCAGAAGTGATGTCAGAATCAGAATCAGCTTTATCGTCACATCGCAGGTTTATAGAGGTCAAAAAGAAAATTCGTTTTCGTGCAGAGTTCCGTTTCCAGAAAAACAAAGAAGGGAAGAAGATGGGGGCAAGGAAGTAAGGAGATCAAAAATAAGAGAAACAAAAAACGAATTATCTTCATATTTACTCACGGTAGCTGAGATATAAAGGTCTATGAGCATATATGTATGATACACTTATGGACGTTAGTTAAAGGAGTAGTTCACCCCCAAAATGACTTTTTTTCTATTGATTACTCATGCCATAGAGACTTGTGTTCAACAATATTTTTTGTTTTTTGTCGCATTCCTAAGACAAAAATGTGATAACAATAAATGTACCCCCATTCGTTCCGAATGGGGACCCGAATCAATGGGGGTAAATTTACTCGAATCAAATTTTTGTCTTAGGAATGTGACAAAAACCAAAAAATATCCCGAAAAACACCTAGTTTGACCCCTCACATGCTACTTAAAGCATATTTATTTTTTGTATTATTTTACTGTATAGTAAAGTCTATGAGAGCCCAAATTTAATTGGCTCCCACAAGTATCCCAAGACAAATCTGCGATGGCCCTATAGCCAAAAATGTTCCATAATTATGGCATGTTCTAACTGTGTGCCAAATGTCATGCTTCTTTCATAAAGTGCACGATTCCATCAAAATACTGCCCGAAACGCCTGGCCTGGACTAGGAGCAGTTAGGGGTTAAATGCCCTTGCTCACTGACACACAGTCTGGGTCAGCCTAGCGGTTGAACCGTCGACCCCAGGAGCTTTGAGCCAAGGCTGAGTGGGCAGTGAGGCCATCTGGATCTCTGGATCTCTGCCCACTCTGCCTCGGCTGAAAACCTCCTTTTTCAAGTCCTTGTCTCCACTCATGATTGCAGATTGGCACTGAAGAGAATCAGTGCCTTTTCTTTCATGACAAATCAATCAAACACAGTTTTGGAGAAAATCTAAGGTTTTAACCCTAGTATACTGGCCAGGTTTCAATGCAATATGATGGCATATGGCTGAATGCCTGTACTGTACTGTACTGTACTGTACTGTACTGTACTGTACCAGTGGCGTCAGTTCAGCAAAAGCCCAGGGTATAGCAAAGATGGCAGTCCTCATGGAAAATAGGCATTACATTTTGTATAACACGGTTCTATTGTGAAAATAGCAGATCTACATGCTCACAACGCCTCGCGTTGTGAGCATGTAGATCGGCTATTTTCGGAAATAAAAACTAGGAAATGAAAACTAGTTTTGTCAGTTTTTAACACAGGTTTCTGCGGTTTCTTGGGCTGGATATGGCAGCCCCGAATGGTTGTTCAAGTGCAGCAAAACTTAGCATGTTAGTAGACGTGCCACATTTAACAATAATGCATTGCACCTGTGGAACCTGGGAATATACCATCTCGTCAAGATGGGGAGAATAAAAGCGTGGAGAATATAATTATAATACCTTGTTAAAGTGACCATTTTGTTAAATTTTGCATTTTTTTATTTGCACTTTTATTTTCCCCCTGGACCCAGGGTATGGCAGCTGCATACCCCTGCCATACCCAATTGATGCCACTGTACTGTACTGTACTGTACTGTACTGTACTGTACTGTACCGTACCGTATGTCCCCTCAGAATCACAGCTCTCGCTGCATAATGTCACCACTAAACATAAGCTCTACTAGGCGTAAAGCAACGAATCGCTGTTTTGCACCAGCTGTTCCTGTGGAACTCTTTGGAACGTAGAAGTCACAAGTATTTAAAGATCACTATTTCCGCTTGGCCAGGGGAAGCGCAGGGCCCTCAACTCACCACACTAGTCAACATGCATGCAGCCAGCCAGCAGCCAGCCTCACCCATGGGCGTCACAAGGGGGAGAAAGTGGGACTGAGTTACTAGGGCCCAAGGTGGAGGGGGCCCTAGTAACTTTAGCTATTGAAAAATAGCAGATATACAAGCTCGCAGCGCGGCACCGAGTGCCGCGCTGCGAGCTTGTAGATTTTTGAAAAGTCGTGAAAATGTGTGCAAATCTTTGAATATATGTATTTTTTTAAGCGAACATTTGTAACTCAAATTTTGCTTCTGAGGGGGTCCCTGGAACTAAATATTTTGAGATGGGGGGGGGGGGGGCGTGGCCAAATACATATCATCTCGGGGGTCCTTGACATGGAAACGTTTGAGCACCACTGACATGGAAACATACTTTTCTTGCACACATTTTCACAATTGTTGAAGCGGTGAAAGCCGCTTCCAAGGAGTGGCTTTGTCTGTCCCGTACCTGTTTTTTGAGGATTCCCATAGATTCTCAAGGAGTGAGAATGTCTGTCCCGTACATGTCCCGTACATGTCCCGTACATGTCCCATGCATGCAGAATTGAGGATTGGTCAAGCTTCACATGACAATTTGGACCTCCAGACAAAATCATTAATTCATTCAATTTCGATTTCAAAGCTCTAGTACACATAGAATAAAAATTCACCGCTTCACTTCGAACCGAGGTTTGATTTTTCAAAAAATAGCAGATCTACAAGCTCGCAGCGCGGCACTCGGTGCCGCGCTGTGAGCTTGTAGATCTGCTATTTTTCAATAGTTAACATTCATGGGGGGGCCCGCAGTGACTCCTTGTACCCAGGGCCCAGAGTTTGGTGTGACGTGCCTGGCCTCGCCACTGAACAGCACACTGTAATGTGTGTGGCAGCTTAACATCCTGCACACTGTAATGTGTGTGGCAGCTTAACATCCTGCACACTGTAATGTGTGTGGCAGCTTAACATCCTGCACACTGTAATGTGTGTGGCAGCTTAACATCCTGCACACTGTAATGTGTGTGGCAGCTTAACGTCCTGCACACTGTAATGTGTGTGGCAGCTTAACATCCTGCACACTGTAATGTGTGTGGCAGCTTAACATCCTGCACACAGTAATGTGTGTGGCAGCTTAACGTCCTGCACACTGTAATGTGTGTGGCAGCTTAACGTCCTGCACACTGTAATGTGTGTGGCAGCTTAACGTCCTGCACACTGTAATGTGTGTGGCAGCTTAACATCCTGCACACTGTAATGTGTGTGGCAGCTTAACATCCTGCACACTGTAATGTGTGTGGCAGCTTAACATCCTGCACACTGTAATGTGTGTGGCAGCTTAACATCCTGCACACTGTAATGTGTGTGGCAGCTTAACATCCTGCACACTGTAGTGAGTGGCAGCTTAACATCCTGCACACTGTAATGTGTGTGGCAGCTTAACATCCTGCACACTGTAATGTGTGTGGCAGCTTAACATCCTGCACACTGTAATGTGTGTGGCAGCTTAACGTCCAGCACACTGTAATGTGTGTGGCAGCTTAACGTCCTGCACACTGTAATGTGTGTGGCAGCTTAACATCCTGCACACTGTAATGTGTGTGGCAGCTTAACATCCTGCACACTGTAATGTGAGTGGCAGCTTAACATCCTGCACACTGTAATGTGTGTGGCAGCTTAACATCCAGCACACTGTAATGTGTGTGGCAGCTTAACGTCCTGCACACTGTAATGTGTGTGGCAGCTTAACGTCCTGCACACTGTAATGTGTGTGGCAGCTTAACATCCTGCACACTGTAATGTGTGTGGCAGCTTAACATCCTGCACACTGTAATGTGTGTGGCAGCTTAACATCCTGACCCTGCACACTGTAATGTGTGTGGCAGCTTAACATCCTGCACACTGTAATGTGTGTGGCAGCTTAACATCCTGCACACTGTAATGTGTGTGGCAGCTTAACATCCTGCACACTGTAATGTGTGTGGCAGCTTAACATCCTGCACACTGTAATGTGTGTGGCAGCTTAACGTCCTCTCGATGCACACAGTCATTCTTTACTGATAACTATAACGGTGGACAAGATGGCTTCAACTGTAGCGTTATGAAACTGTTATGTGTGGTTTGGGGGAACTTCCCTAAACTCATTTATCACACGGAATTCATATTCGAAATCTTACGTGATTAATGCATTCCTGAGAGAAACTGTTATAACGAGGACATGTTGAGTTCCCCGAGTTTCATAACAGTGTGGCCTCCTTGTCCTATCTTTAGTTATCAGGTGTGTCACAGTCAGACTCACGTTAAACAAACTTATTGTTTAAATGTGTACAGTGATTGCAGATTTACAGCGGGATTAAATTCAAACAGTACACAGTAAATCCAACACATGAATGCTTCCTTTTGTGCTACTGTGTGTCAATGGAAAATTAGAAAGTTCCATTCAAATAAAATAACCTGTATCCAGCATACATTATTAATCTATACTAATTAATCTATAGTAATAGATTATTACCGTATAGACTGTGTGCTACAGAATCAAATACAGGCCAATATATGTTTCTATGTTTCTTCTTCAGAGTTTAAACAAATGCATTAAAATTGAATACAATGTATCATTTGTACAGGCCTTTTCTTCTCTAACTGCTTTAATACCTTGTTTTGTTTTAAAGAGGTGGTGCCATAGTTTTGTACTTTTTCCTGTATTCTACAGTATGTGTCTATGGAGTTAACATTACTCTAATAGACCACCGGATGTGGTTATAATATGCAAAAAAAAAATCTTTTGAAAAAAAACTTTTTTTTTCTTCAAAAAAGGCCGATGATGACGTCACAATCGGCAGCAAATCTGGATAGCCTGTTTTGAGAACCCGTGGGATACTTTTAACCTTCGCCTTCTCAAAACCAGAGAAAGACGCAACGGTCAGAAGTGGGACTTTGTGAGGATAGAAGGTGCTAGTGGGACCCCAAAAAAAGGTTTTAAAATAGGAAAAGTGAAATTTCATGGTGTATCACCTTTAACGTTTTTTTTTTCTTAAATTCACACACAAGCATCAAAAGTAGCAGATCTGCAAGCTCGAAACACAGCGCGAAGCGACGCATGTTGAGCTTGTAGATCTGCTGCTTTTGCTCTTTTTGAATCGTGAAAAGGAAACCGTTTTGGACAGGTTTCTGTCAGGTTTTCACCCGTCAGAGAGGATATCGTTACGTGGCCTTTCTCGTGCAATCTCTCCTCAAATTGACGTGTTTTACCAAATTTAAGCTGTTTATTTGCATGTTCCTGCCACAGGGCTATATGGGACGTGTAGTGCCAACTTGCGGTCTACAAGTTCTGCCTCTGCATATAGTTTGTGTGAGCAGCGCATCCCGGCTATGGACTGTAGTATTATTATAGACACCACATTTGGACAAAATGTGGTGTCAGCAAAGCAAAGTAAATGTTGGATGTAGACAGTGCTTTAACCCATTTAGGGCCTAGAATTATTGAATGCTTTAACCAGTGAAAAATAGCAGATATACAAGCTCACAGCGCGGCACTCGGTGCCGCGCTGCGAGCTTGTAGATCTGATATTTTTGAAAAAGTTACGTAGAAATGTGTGCAAATCTTTGAATATTATGTATTTTCAAAGCGAACGTTTGTAACTCAAATTTTGCTTCTGGGTGGTCCCTGGAACTAAATATGTTGAATGGGGGTCCGTGGCCAAATACATATAATTTTGGGGGTCCTTCACATGAAAAGGTTTGAGAACCACTGACATAGTAGTCTCTCAAGAGACAGACTAACTGAGCTCCAGTTAAGTGAAAAGGACCTTTTCTTTGACGATGGCTGCGCCAGATTGCTGACATAGAAACATGGGTTTTTCAAAAAACCTTAGAAGGATTCAAAAGACACTTATAGAATCTGGTCAAAATTCAAATTTTCACGATTTTTCAAAAATAGCAGATCTACAAGCTCGCAGCGCGGCACTCGGTGCCGCGCTGTGAGCTTGTATATCTGCTATTTTTCAATAGTTAAAGCATAAAATAATGATACACAATAATGTGTACCCGTTCTGAAATGGGTTAAAAGACACATCTGAAACCGTGGCCCAAGGCAGGCCAGAACTGTGATCACTGTTAAACGGACATGTGTTTCTATGCCTGCATTGTAGTTTTTCCCCCCCCCTGCTTGTTTATTTGACTGTGTGTGAATGTGATGGCTGAATTTGATGCACATTGCGGAGTTCTTTGGAGAAACTATATAAACGTTTAACATTTGTACCGGCAGAGAGTCGGTGCCAATGCCGTTATTCACTGATCCTGTTGAAACCCTTTGTGAGTGAAGTTCCTGCCATCTGTGCTCCAAATAATGAACGCGCTTTCATCTCCTTGTCATCTTGATCCACAATCCAATTCAACCGGCAATATATATGCAGACGCACGGCGCAAATGTACAGAACGTTTTATAGATAGCATGTGGTTTAGACCATCGTTCTCAACCAGTGGTCCTTGAAGGGGTTCCAGGTGGTCCCCAGCTAAATGATGGAGAGTTGGTAACCAAATGGACCCTTATAGATCTTTAACTCTTGAGTGTGTAAAACCAGTAAGACTCCCTATTCGGGAGATAAGCGACCGTGAGGTCACAGCATGATTTTAGAACAAAAAGTGTAGGAGCAGTGTCCAAAAAAGTGTTTGAAAAAATCTGCCTGATGGTGGCGCCATATGGGAGAGATCCATGTTGATGCCTTGAGTGTAGACATGTTGTTTACCGATTTGCGTGATTTTAGGGCAAAATCTGTAGGAGTAGTGTCCAAAAATGTGTTTTGCAAGAATCGGCCTCATGGTGGCGCTAGAAGGCATGTGAAAATTGATGGGTTGAATGAAACCAAATGGTTTAATTTTACGCTCAGAATGTAGAAGAGTTGTTATTTTGATCAACGTTTGCCTGCCGTCTCTCCTATTGGTACCAACATCGATACAGCTTGGAATTGTGGACAAAATACTCTATAGTATTAAGTATTAATACGTCTATAGGGTCTCCCTGTCTGAGACAGAGAGAGAGAGAGACAGAGAGACAGAGACAGAGAGAGACAGACAGAGACAGAGAGAGAGATGAGGGAATCATTGCATTGTTAACTCATCAGTGTCATGCAGGCTGCTTAGATCAAGGTTTATTTGATTGCCAGACATTGTCATTATGGAATTTCCTGCGCAGCAGAGTCCCTTTCTGTTCCATGTGCCTTGAATTAACAAACACATCTGTGTGTTTACGTGTGATCTGCATCTTCTACCCATTACGGGTGGTCCGTAGGAGCTTTATTTATTTACATTATCATATTCTGTGGTGGTGACATCAGCTTGCTTAATCCTAGCTCCAAGGTACAATAAATAAACTAGGAAAGGATGCTCCATTGGAGTCTTCACCAGGACGGGTGTGCCTACCCAGAGCTGTGTCAGCTGTGCTTTCGGAACACGAGGAAGCTGCAAGTAGAGTTTCTACAACATAAGGTTCAACTTTTGTGCATTTTGTGGCAGAAGAGAAAACGCTTTTGGAGATGCACTTTCTAGGGGGGGACTGCCCCATAGGTCGACCTCCCGTTGGGTCCAACACCATCGGCAGCTTAGCTAGCTACTCACCAACATCAGCAGGTTAGCTACTCACCCGTGTCACGGTTACTGAGGTTGGGGTTAGGTTTAGGCATATAGTTTTACTAACTGAGGTTAGGGTTAAGGTTAGGTTTAGGGATAGTTTTACTGAGATTAGGGTTAGGGTTAAAGTTAGGTTTTGGTGGTCGGACCAAAGGGTGTTCGACCTAAGGACATGTTAGCCTCTCTAGAAGCACCTCAATCAACGCATCGCTCGCTGTCCCACATGGCTCAAGTCCGCTTTACATTTTGGAACAGCCAAATTACAGCCAAAAAGTGTGGAATGTCAAACCCCTGTTTGACACATTGTCATTTTTTTTAAACAATATGTTTATTCTTTTTTTTTTTTTTTACAGACATACAAAACAACATAATACAAGACAATAAAAGATCACATACAGACAAAACAGGCAAAAAAAGAAAATACAACAACACACAAAAAGAACAACCAAAAAAACTGACACTAACACGACACATAAGAATACTAAATAATTCTGATACAAAGAGCACATATACTATTTACACTATTTACACCCAGAGTGCCACGCCACAAGGCCGGACAAACGACCGCAGAGGGAATGCAGCTACCCCACACCTGGTTCCTCCATTAAGTACAAGAGATCATTGCCCTTGACATACTGGATAAAATTCCCCCATATTTTCTCAAATAGCTCTTGTTTGTTCTTGAGAGTGTATGTGATCCTTTCTAATGGAAGGCAGAAAGACAATTCCTTAAACCACTGAGCGATGCTAGGTTTTCCTGACTTTTTCCATGAAAGGGCGATAACCCTTTTGGCTTGCAGGAACCCAAGATCCAGAAATTTAATTTAACACATTGTCATTTGAAGCATTTGAGTGTCATTGGTTGAACTGTAGCCTTTGGCTCTCTGTCTTTGTTTAAACATGTAATAGTTTGTTTAATATCAAGGTGAACTTAAAAACTAAAAGGTTGTCGCCTCCAGACCATCTGTCACTCTGCAATCTGCTGTGACTGGCCTGAGGATGTCACACCTAGATGTAAACTTCTCTTAATCTATTGTTGTCTTCCTGTGTCCTTCGATCAACGTCCTGTTTAAACCATTTGTCTGTCTGAGTAGGCCATGACTTTGTGTATTGAAACTGTATTTAAAGTCACTTTATTCTTGATGTTGGAACTGAGTTTGAGCCTGGCCTGCCGTGAGGTTAGGTCAGTGCTTTTAGGACCTTAGGTCCTCTCTACTTGATTCTATACTTGCCATTCCTGGACTATGTTTTTGATGCTTCTCTGAATAAAGCTGCAAGGAACGACTACCTCATTACCTCCGGATTCCATATTCTTTTAGTAGAAGTTCTATTTCTTTTATCTTTATTTAGTTTGAATTTCTTATTTATCAAGGCCCCTCGTGTGTGATTCATTCAGATGGTCCGTGGCAGATCGGCCCGGATGTTGCGTGATATTGGTATTTATATATTGACCAACTATATCTGAACACTTCTCCTTTGTAAGATGGTGGGTTGATCATACTTCCTCACGGGGTCAGTGTAGTGAACATCATGTACGTGTGTGTGTGTGTGTGTGTGCGCGTGTGTGCGTGCGTGCGTGCGTGCGTGCGTGCGTGCGTGTGTGTGCGTGCGTGCGCGTGTGTGTGTGTGTGTGTGTGTGTGTGTGTGTGTGTGTGTGTGTAGTAAGGCAGCAGCACGTGCTCATAAGTCATACTTGTGGTTTCAGGACAGAAGGTTGAAGGCATCCATCAGGCAGAGAACTGCATGCAGTGGTGTCAGTTCAGAAAAAGCTAAGGTATGGCAACATGACTGGTGTTTTGCACACACGCAAGACACCAGTCATGTTGCCATACCTCAGCAAGAGGCATGATACATTTATTTTAAGAAGTACATTTTATTTTTTCCCCCGTTTCTACGGTTTCTTGGGCTGGATATGGCAGCCTGGAACGGTTGTTCAAGTGCAGCTAAACTTGGCATGTTAGTAAACGTGCCACAATTAACAATAATGCATTGCACCTGTGCAGCTGACCTGCGGAACCTGGGAATATAAACCATTTTGTCAAGATGGGGAGAATACAAGTGTGGAGAATATAATTATGATACCTTGTTAAAGTGACCATTTTGTTACATTTTGAACTTTATTTTACTGTAATTTAACAACATAATAACCAGCACAGATAGACAAAGAGACGTTCATGGATTTAAAAGTAACTTTTATTTTCCCCAGGGTATGGCAGCTGCATACCCCTGCCATACCCAACTGACGCCCCTGGCTGCATGGTGACTGCATGGTGACTGCAGGGGATTGAGCAACGATCACAGAGCAGGAAATACCTGGGTGTGTTTTACTGTCAGATGGCGGTCAGCGCGTCTGGCTGAGGGCTGCAAGCAGTCCTAGAATAATAATATTTATTTCTGGTATAATATGTGTGAAAGTGGCCTTAACCAACTGTGGGCCAAAGGGCAAACCCATGCTATTTGCCAACCCTCTCCCTCCCTCCCCCCTAACAAATGGAATCCAAATAAATGTTAATGGGTTGGTTATGTCAGGGAGGGTTATGACATGTTTCTTGTGACGTTCATTTCAACATTGATATCGACATGCTTTCCATAGCGCTGCTGTCAGAAACTAACCTCTTATGTCTATATTTTAACATGTTGTATTTTCTTTTCCCGTATTAAATTATCTCCCTTCTTGACCACACTACAGCATCACACAAAATCGTCTAAAGGAGCAGATCTACAAGCTAGAAACGTGACGCCAGGCCAGGCGTATTGAGCTTGTAGATCTGCCTGCTTTTGCACTTTTTTGAATGTGAATCCTGAAAAGTAAGAGTGTAGTTGTTTTGGACATTATGAGGTTTCTACACGACACAGGATAGGAAATAAAACCTTCCATGGGCTACGCAGCAACATGTGATGTCAGCATGGCATGCATTTCCACTAGGAAAATCCATATTAAGTAGGAGAAAGCTGAGAATAGGGCAGTTCTTCTTGGGGGGAAGGGGATGATAATAATACAGTCATTTCTGCTGTTTTATCAGATATAGGAGAGGGCAGAGACAGGGGCGTCACAAGGGGTAGGAAAGTGGGACTGAGTTACTAGGGCCCAAGGTGGAGGGGCCCTAGTAACTTTAGCTATTGAAAAATAGCAGATATACAAGCTCACAGCGCGGCACCGAGTGCCGTGCTGCGAGCTTGTAGATCTGCTATTTTTGAAAAGTCGTGAAAATGTGTGCAAATCTTTGAATATTTGTATTTTTTAAGTAAACATTTGTAACTCAAATTTTGCTTCCGGGGGGTCCCTGGAATTAAATGTTTTGAGATGGGGGGGTCCTTCACATGAAAAAGTTTGAGCATCACTGACATGGAAACTAAGTTTCTTGGCACACATTTTCACGATTTTTCAAAAATAGCAGATCTACAAGCTCGCAGCGCGGCACTCGGTGCCGCGCTGTGAGCTTGTATATCTGCTATTTTTCAATAGTTAACATTCATGGGGGGCCCACAGTGAATCCTTGTACCCAGGGCCCAGAATTTGGTGCGACGCCCCTGGGCAGAGAGACAGCGAGAAAGGAGACGTGATGTGATACGTGACGGGAGTGGGATTTGAACTCAGGCAATGGCGTCAGTTCAGCAAAAGCCAGGGTATGGCAAAGTTGGGAGTCCTCATGGAAAAGAGGCATTACATTTTGGATAACACGGTTCTATTGTGAAAATAGCAGATCTACATGCTCACAACGCCTCGCGCTGTGAGGCGTTGTGAGCATGTAGATCGGCTATTTTCACAATGTCTGAAAGGAAAAAAAAAGAGTTTTGTCAGTTTTTTACACAGGTTTCTACAGTTTCTTGGGCTGGATATGGCAGCCTGGAATGGTTGTTCAAGTGCAGCTAAACTTGGCATGTTAGTAAACGTGCCACAATTAACAATAATGCATTGCACCTGTGCAGCTGACCTGCGGAATCTGGGAATATACCATTTTGTCAAGCTGGGGAGAATACAAGTGTGGAGAATATAATTATAATACCTTGTTAAAGTGACCATTATGTTAAATTCTGCATTTGTAGTTATTTTACTGTGATTTAACAACATACCAGCGCAGATTAGACAAAGAGACATTCATGGATTTATATTTAAAAGTAGCTTTTATCTTCCCCCCCTGGACCCAGGGTATGGCAGCTTCATACCCCTGCCATACCCAATTGACGCCCCTGAACTCTGGCCTGCATGGTGACTAACAGAGAGCATGTGGTCTGTGAGGTCTGTGGGCCACTAAAAGCATCTCAGAATAATAAGAGTGTTTTTGAACATCCGCTCAGCCAGTGGTTTACAAACTATGTGAGACCAAAGCCACACCAACTGCTGCATGGGCAAGTCCCCAATCTGAAGTCACACCAACTGCTGCATGGGCAAGTCCCCAATCTGAAGTCACACCAACTGCTGCATGGGCAAGTCCTCAATCTGAAGTCACACCAACTGCTGCATGGGCAAGTCCTCAATCTGAAGTCACACCAACTGCTGCATGGGCAAGTCCTCAATCTGAAGTCACACCAACTGCTGCATGGGCAAGTCCTCAATCTGAAGTCACACCATAACACTGCATGGGCAAGTCCTCAATCTGAAGTCACACCTGTGTAGTGAAAATAGAACATGGTCCTCTGTCGAGTGGAAAGCTGACAAGTACAAATAAACTGTTACTTTTGACGATTTTTAACCAAATGCCTCAAATCATGAATACAGAGTGCGATTTCTGTGACATTTTGCAGGGCACATTTCCACTATAGGCCGAGGAAGAAATTCCACGCTTTCGTAGATTATCACCCTAGTCCATCATAGTACAGCATCACACGAAAGCATCAAAAGTATAGCAGATGTACAAGCTCGAAAACGTGTAGATCTGCTACTTTTGAATTTGAGTTTTGGACAGAGACTAGTTTTTGGTAGTTTTTGACTGGTAGTTAGTTGGTATCAACCAGTGCCCATACACCTGCCCCATTGCCTTCATAAACAACAACCCAGACGCAGTCAAGCTAAAGTACACTCAGTTAAAGATATGCCAGTGGTTCATAGATAAGCTCTGTTGCACAGTTGGTCACTGACACTTTCTTCTGTTTGGGGGAGGGTTGCTGTGAGGACACTGCAACCTGCTGGAGGGCAGGTGTTATTCTGCCTAGTGCAGGGTAGGTTGACGAAACATCAGTGTGACATGCATGATGTCCTAACAGCGATGACTAGTTCAGGATACCAGGGGTTTACATACTGCAGGGATGTCAAACTCAAATGCAAAGGGGGCCAAAATTTAAAAAATGGTACAAGTCGAGGGCCGGACTGGTTCAATGTTTATTTAAATGCGGGCTTGCGGTCACAGGCTCTCGACAATGCACTGTGTGTGCACGCAATGCACGTGTGTGTAACAGAGTGACTCATTGCCTCAACCTGATGGCATCAAAAGTCTAATATCTCCCCCAGTCCATAGGGATATCCCTTTGGACTGATGGGTAAGATGTTGGTAAGATGCGGGAGACCTTGGTTCGAATCCAAGGCATTGCATGTGCAATATTAATATACCAGTGGCCAGTGGGCCAGTTTTAATAGTATTTAAATATCATCCCGCGGGCCCCTGGGCCTTGAGTTTGACATACTGCATATACTGTATGTGGGTGATGTATAATCAGGGACATGCTGGGCCCCTTATTCAGCCTGAGAAAAAGAGTTGGAGAGGCCCTCATTGCGCGCTATAGAGAGAGATCTCTCTCTATAGCACTGCTGCTACATAAAGATTTGCCATTTCAGATCATGACAAGTGACAAGCCAGTGGGCCAATTACATGAGTTATATTTTGTCGTTGTCGGGTGGAAACCTTGTATGTCCAAAACCGTTTGTTTTGTATTTATCATTTTAAAAATGATTTAAACTAGTGAAAACAGCCGATCTACAAGCACACAACACCTCGCACCGCGAGGCGTTGTGTGCTTGTAGATCGGCTGTTTTCACTACTTTTGTGCAACAGCCTTGTATGATGAAGGAGGGCTTTGCTTTGGGAAAAGATTTATACATTTGAAACTTGGAGATATACAAGGTTTCTGCCCAACAGTGACGATTTACTTTGTTGGCCGCCCAGCCCCCAAAATGGAACGAAGGCCGACATTTTATTTTTAATTTTTTCATAATGGCCGGCCTGGACCGGCCGGGAATGAACCGGCCGTTCACGAGTTGTCCCGCTTTTCCCAATGGCCAGCACGTCCCTGTGTATAATGTGTGTACAGTACATGTGTCAAGCAGTTGACCAGTTTGGAGGTCTGTTTAAGCGTTTTGAGCTTGTAGATCTTTTGTTATTTTTTTGGATTTGAATCCTGAAATGTAACATTTTGATTACATTTCAAATACATTTAGTTATAATACTTATGTTAACTTTATGAACTTTAATACAAAAACATTGGACATGAAAAATAATAACATTTTAATACTACTATACTAGTCATTAGTAAATAAAAAAGACTATCGTTGTAATACTACTATACTAGTCACTCAACTACTAATATAGACTCAAGTCATTAAAGTGGGACATGTTTGGAATTATAACAGCTGAGGGCCACATTAAGTGAAGGTGGGGGCCACATGTGGCCCCCGGGCCGCCTGTTGCCCATGTATGTTCTAAATGGTCGTCTTCTAATGTGCTGTGCAAGGACTATAATCTATGGCAGAGCCTGAACAACCAAGATCAAATGATATTCACACACACATTGCATTTACATTTTTATAAATGAATGTTTTCAATCCGTTGAGTGTGAGTTTATCTGATTGAAATTCTAGACCAGACTTCACACTCACAGATGTGTCAGAAATGCATCTGTTTCTTTCTGCTGCTATGCGTTATTAACCCATTTAGGGCCTAGAATTATTGAATGCTTTAACCAGTGAAAAATAGCAGATATACAAGCTCACAGCGCGGCACCGAGTGCTGCGCTGCGAGCTTGTAGATCTGCTATTTTTGGAAAAAGTCGTGAAAATGTGTGCAATGCTAAATCTTTGAACATATGTATTTTCAAAGCGAACGTTTGTAACTCAAATTTTGCATCTGGGGGTGGTCCCTGGAACTAAATATTTTGAGATGGGGGTCCGTGGCCAAATGAATATCATTTTGGGGGTCCTTCACATGAAAAGGTTTGAGAACCACTGACATAGAATAGAAGTCTCTCAAGAACAGACTAACTGGGCTCCAGTTAAGTGAAAACCTTTTCTTTGACGATGGCTGGCCAGATTGCTGACACAGAAACATAGGGTTTTTCAAAAAATCTTAAACGTATTCAAAAGACACTTATAGAATCGGGTCAAAATTCAAATTTTCACAATATTTCAAAAATAGCAGATCTACAAGCTCGCAGCGCGGCACTCGGTGCCGCGCTGTGAGCTTGTATATCTGCTATTTTTCAATAGTTAAAGCCATACTGTGTAAGATGCCCAACTAGTGGTCATTAGCCCTATAGCAAACCGCGGTCGCGTCCGCGTCTTTCGGACGTTTTTCGTACCTTCAGACCCCCGCGTCTGCCTCCACCTCGCTGAGATCTATCTTTTAAGGGGTCCCTTGTTCCTGTGCGTTCAGTAATTCCAGAGATACGGACTCCTTCACCCTGCCTGGTAGGCGAAATTACCTAGAGAAGGGATGGTACAAACGGGCGACAACAAATATGGCTGCCATAGCGACCCCACTTCAAGATGCGCTGTGATTGGCCGGCAGTTGTATAACCCTCGCTGTGATTGGCCGGTAGTGTGATGACGCAATTTTGGCGCGAGATCCGGTCCACGGCAAGGATCTCAGTTTACATACAGAGAAGGCTTTACAGGCTGAAATTCACGGCGCGGATCTTCTAAAACTTTTGTGATTTAATAGTTAGGAGAATTTTAAGATTTGTTTTATAAAAAAAGTTACATAGTACAACTTTAAAGCACAAAATAGTAATACACAATACATAACATACCAGGCATGAAAAAAAAAAGTGGGTCACATTTTTCCCCAGCATGGCCCAAGGTGCCATCATGTCATCAACGCAGCGTGCAATGGTTATAATAATAGTAAACGTTACATGTACACTACAGTATAGCACCTTTCATGACATGAAATACAGCTCAAAGTGCTTTCCTTGCACAGCAATTAAAAACACATTATGTCCAACAATGGCAGAGTTTTTCAGTGCATCAACAGAACTCATCACTCTCCATCGTTGTTTTATTTGCACACATCACGTGGCTGCAGGCCGTATTAAATCTTCTTCTGAGCGATCTGAAGCTCATAACAACGTTATGCAAGGAGGAGTCTTGCTTGATTTGAAATCCCCTACGGGGGAAGGCACTTTATGTCCTTGAACACACACAAAACGCGCGCACATACTTGTGTGTGTGTGTGTGTGTGTGTGCGTGCGTGCGTGCGTGCGTGCGTGCGTGTGTGTGTGTGTGCAGCTCACAACGCATCCAAGCTCACATGATGTACAAGCTCACAACGTGTCACCATGCGATGTGTCGTGTAGGGCGTTAATTTATGGGAAAAAAACACACAAAAACAGCTTATAGATCTGCTATTTTCTAAGGACTTTTATACATTTGAAAACTTGTGACATACATGGGACCTTCTGCATAATGAGTACTTTTACTTTTGGTAATTTTAACCATATTTTGATGCCAATACGTTTTTACTTTTACTTTTACTAGTACGTTTTGAATACCGGACTTGTAACTTGTAACAGAATATTTCTACAATAGGATATTGATACTTTGAGGTACTGTACGAAGTACTGTACTGTACGCGTGTATCAAAACAACATCCCGGTTCCAACAATGGAACAAGGGCAGAGCGTTTGTTTTCGGTGGAGATGACGGAGGCGCACCGGCGTTATATTATACACAATCTGATCTAGTTATAACAACAATCATGACATAGGCTATTTATTATAATCACTAATTCACTATGAAGTGTAGTCAAATAACAAGGACAAATTGTTCTGCCCACAACCTTATCAAACCAAAATGCCTAAACTACTGTAAATGTAGGTCTATTATAACTATGATAATGGTTCTTGTAAGTCCCAATTATTAAGTAGAATACTTGACCTTATAAATATAGATTTTTTATAATGGGTTATGATTATTTCTTGTGTTATATGTTATGAAACATCGCATGTATAGGCCTATTATATTACCTATAATAACCTATACACCAGTGAGCTCTCGGCACCTCTGCGCGGTCCAGGCGAACACAACAGAGCGCTCCCTACCTCCGGTTTAGCCAATCACAAGCTCCCACTGCTGGAAGCGGGATGTTGTTTTGATACACGCGTACTGTACCCAACATCAGCGGTTAAATGACGATAGACGGTGTGTGACAAGTTGGACTGCCATCATCACACAGAGAACGTACCGCGGGTGAAAGCTCGCTTAGGAGGATTTTGTGCAACACCTTTAAGACGTTGGACGACCTCCAAAGAGATAAGCACCCCCCCCCCCCCCCCCCCCCTGTGGAAAACACTGGTGCAGAAAACCAAAACAAAAGCAAACAAAGGCACTCCGTCTTCAGGTGAAGATATTAAGTGTAATTATTTGTTTCTTTGAGCGAGACGACGAGATCCAAGGCAAGAACAACTCCTTGGATCTTTGTGTTGACGTCTCCCCACCTGTCCCGCTAAAGACACTCTTTGTTATGACGTCTAACCACCTGTCCCGCTAAGGAGCACCTGTCGACTGAGACATTATAGATTAGATCCACGCAAAGCTTTCTTCTTTTTCTCATTACAACGTGAGGAGTGGTGCGTGGTGATGTGGCTGAATCGTTTCTGTCGCAGTCAATTGGGTATGGCAGGGGTATGCAGCTGCCATACCCTGGGTCCAGGGGGGAGAGTAAAAGTTACTTTTACATTTAAATCCATGAATGTCTCTTTGTCTATCTGTGCTGGTTATTATGTTGTTAAATTACATTAAAATAACTACAAATGCAACATTTTACAAAATGGTCACTTTAACAAGGTTATAGTTATATTCTCCACACTTGTATTCTCCCCATCTTGACAGAATGGTATATTCCCAGGTTCCACAGGTCAGCTGCACAGGTGCAATGCATTATTGTTAATTGTGGCACGTTTACTAACATGCCAAGTTTAGCTGCACTTGAACAACTGTTCCAGACTGCCATATCCAGCCCAAGAAACCGTAGAAACGGGGGGGAAAATAGAATGTACTTCTTAAAATAAATGTATCATGCCTGTTGCTAAGGTATGGCAACATGGCGCGTGTGCAGGACACCAGTCATGTTGCCATACCTTAGCTTTTTCTGAACTGACGCCACTGTTCTGTCGGGCAGAAAACTCTTATCAACGTAATCTAACTTTTTGTGTTACTTTCGTACGTTAACACCCTATGCTTGATCATACCACAGCCTCATCACACAAACGCATTACAATTTGCAGATCTACAAGCTAGAAACTCAGCGTGAAGTGACACGTTTTTGAGTTTGTAGATCTGCTACTTTTCATGCTTTTGAATTTGAGTCCCTTAAAAGCAACAGTTTTGGACATAATAGGTTTCCACCCGACAGACGATAGAACAGATCTTTTCTTCTTTTCTCTGACTTCAATCTGAAGAGCCGTGGAGACCCGATGATGACAGGCTTTCAGCTCTCCAACTGTTATCCATTTGATCAAACCCGTCTTTAAAACGTTTAAAAATAATAATATCACGTTGTTCCTACATTATATGGTCTTTGACAGATCAAAGGACATTTCTTTGCAGTAGAAAGCCAAGACTTCACTTGCCTTCACTTTTAGATCAAAGTTGTGTTGTGTTTGTTTAAAGTATATTAGTATTAAATTAAACTCATGAGTTTCCTGTTCCTTATCAATGGGCAATCTCCAATCTGACTCATGATGACACCAAACATTTTATTTTACCATTAAGACTCCCGAATCGGGAGATAAGCGACCGTCAGGTCGCAGCGTGATTTTAGGGCAAATGTGTAGGAGTAGTGTCCAAAAATGTGTTTGAAGAAATTGGCCTGTTGGTGGCGCTATATGGGACAGATCCATATTGATGAGATAGACATACTGTGTACCGATTTGCGTGATTTTAGGGCAAAATGTGTGGGAGCAGTGTCAAAAAATGTGTTTGAAAAAATCGGCCTGATGGTGGCGCGATATGAGACAGATCCATGTTGATGACATGAGTGTAGACATACTGTGTACCGATTTGCGTGATTTTAGGGCAAAAATTGTAGGAGCTGTGTCCAAAAATGTGTTTGGCAAGAATCGGCCTCATGGTGGCGCTAGAAGAGGGTCATGTGTGAATTGATGGGTGGAGGTTGTGATTTGGCAGGCAAGGAGTATATGTGCAAAATTTGGCATGGATCGGGGCAACGGTTGCGGAGATATGAGCAGGGCAAAAGTGTGACGTGTGACGTGTGACAGACAGACTGACAGACTGACAGACTGACAGACTAACAGACAGACAGCTGGTCGAGGTTTTGACAGTAACTGCGACCTGACGGTCGCAACAACGTGTACACTGGCTGAATGTAAAAGAGAAGTGACTCACCGTGTGTACTGTGTACTGTACAGTATGCATTACTAAACATCAAAACCACAGGATGTTTTACAAACCTTGCATTTTCTCCTGTGTGTTCTGCTGCGACCAAAGACCTCCACAACAACACTTTGGGAAGTAGCAGTGTGTGTTTGGTAAGAGCTCTGTGGCCTCATGGGGCCCTGGCTGACGTTGTGAAAGTCAGCCGGACACAGGGACGTGCTGGCCATTGGGAAAAGCGGGACAACTCCCGAACGGCCGGTTCATTCCCGGCCGGTCCAGGCCGGCCATTAGGGAAAAAAATGAAAATAAAATTTCGGCCTTCGTTCCATTTTGGGGGCCTGGCGGACAACAAAGTAAATCGTCACTGTCGGGCAGAAACCTCGTATCTCCAAGTTTCAAATGTATACATTTTTTTGCAAAGCAAAGCCCTACTTCATCATACAAGGCCATGCACAAAAGTAGTGAAAACAGCAGATCTACAAGCACACAACGCCTCGCACCGCGAGGCGTTGTGTGCTTGTAGATCGGCTGTTTTCACTAGTTTAAATCATTTTTAAAATACTGAATACAAAACAAACGGTTTTGGACATACAAGGTTTCCACCCTACAACAACGAAATATAACTCATGTACAGTAATTGGCCCACTGACTGCTACTCAAATCTTTGAGTAGCAGCAGCAGCGCTATGGAGAGAGATCTCTCTCTATAGCGCGCAATGAGGGCCTCTACAACTCTTTTTCCCGGGCTGAATCAGGGGCCCAGCATGTCCCTGGCCGGACAATCCCCCTGTTTTTCACTTTCCTCTGCCAGACTGTAGCATTAGAGGTGTTTATGACATTACAGCATAACTCATATCTCTGCTGAGTCAATGGTAACCGTCAGCTACTGTAGTCCTGACGTGTGTGAAGTACTTTTACCCAAGTACTACTGTACTTGGGTAACATTTGTAGGTGTTTTTACTTTTTTTAGTGGAGTGTTTCCAAAGATCTATACTTTTATTTGTTTATTTGTTTATTCAACTTTCAGCATGATCACAGCTTAAGAAACACTGGGTTATTTTGCTGATTACAATACGAAATGTCAAATATAAAAATGCTTTTGCCTATCTAAAAGACCAACAGCCTAAAAACACAAATCTAGAATCCACTATCATTTAAGAGTCTGCACATATATGGGACTGGTGATTTCTTGTATCTCTCAGTTTTTTGTTTTACTTCTACTCCACTACTAACACCTCAGAGGCAAATATTGTATACTTCTTACACCACTCCACGTTTCACTCCACAGTGCTACAATTATATTAAAACTTTAGTTACTAGTTGTAGATTTTGATGATTATTTAAAAAAAAAAAAACACTCCAGACCTACAGTACATAAACTTTGCGACGCATTATGTGCTTGTAGATCGGCTATTTTCAAAAAAAAAAAAAAAAAAAAAAAGAAATGGGGCCTTCGTTCTGCATAATGACTACTCTTACTTTAGGTCTATTTTGATGCCAAATGTGGACTTTTGCTGAAGTAAGATTTGAATACCAGACCACTACTTGTAACAGAGTATTTCTACAACAGGGTATTGGTACGTTTACTCAGTACTGTAGTGTATATACTGTAACTGTACTGTAACTGTACTGTGGTACACAGACGGGGACAGAGTCAGTTACTCATGCTTGAGCCAAGGTGTTTATCAGTACCAGACAGGAAAAACATTTCAACGCGAGGGTACATTTAACCAAACCCTGTGATTATGCACTTAAGCTTAAAATATAACGCATTCCCCAATCCAGCACGGGCAAGTTTACTGTGCGTCACGTACGGTAGATCTCCACTGAGAGAAATGCCTCGTGCTTCATATCAGGTGCAGCATTCTTTACATGTTTATACTGTAGGCTACTGTGGTTTAGATTGCGCGGTGTGATAAAGACGTACAGGTTTATGTAGCTGCTATACGATGAAGTTTAAAAGTTCAGCCGTACACTAAACACATGCATGAAAAAAGCCCCAGCAGCCAGTGATGCCAGCGACAAGAGTCTATAATTCACTGCTGCCTCGATCTCTACTTGTCTCTCGTCTGTCTTTAACTGAAATGAAAGGAGGCTGTTGTTAAGGCCACACAATAAATTCCATGTATTAAAAACAAGACATTTACGCTACTAGGCTCTACACGGTTCCTTCTTATTCAGGATGCAAAACATTAATGTTTTATCACATTAAGACCAGATAAGGCCGAGTCAAATGCCTTCAAAATCAGTAGTTCTCAAATATTTTGTAATGTAAAAAAAAAAGTTGAAAGATTTTTCAAAAATGTTTACGATTTTTCAAATATGTAATCGTGCCGCGCTGTGAGCTTTGCACATCTGCTGTTTTTGAATTCCCAACACAAAAAAAAAAAATCTAAAATGACACGGATGCTTTTCCCGGTTTTTGTGTGACGCACTTTTAATTGCGTCGTGTTGAAAAAAAGAATGTAACAAAATCAAGCTGCCCTGCCCTGCCTCACGGCGCGGCACAAAGAGAAGCCTTCAGCGGCATTAATTAAAGTAAGAAACAAAGTGAGCGTCAATTAAAGTGCATGGGCCAATTAGAAGGAGGTCTGCAGCATTCCTAGCGCTCTACGCTTCCTTTCAATCACAGTTAAAGAGCTCTCTGTTCGCCGCTGCCTTTTTACTGAGGTTTAGCTTTTGTTTGTTGTTTTAGTCTGCGCTGTCATTTAATTCCTAGTTTATATTTGACTCATTTTTAGTTTTAGTTGCACTAATGCTTGAAAAGTCTTAATTTCTTGACGCTTGGTTGTTTTAATGTGAAGCACTGTGAATTGTCTTTTTGTTTAAGAGTGCTACATTAATAATGTGGTTGCTTTTGGCAACACACTATTGTATTCGGTTTGACATTTTTTGCTAGCAAAGTGAACCTGTGTTTTGTGAAAATTTTGACTGATGTTAATAATTTTATATAACTTTATTTGTCAGATACATTGTTGTCATTTGAAATTGGTTCTCCGCCTTTGACCCATCTCTTGGAGCAGCCGTGCTTGGGAGTAATAGATCACCAGTAGTGGTGATCAGCCTTTCGTTTTTTTACAACAAGGGTTCATATTTTAGATTGTAATTAAAGAATATAAAAGATGGGTGTTAAAATTATTTCATTTACTTCTTTCTATTGTTTTAGAGATTCTTATTTCAGTGGTTGGGGGCATGCGTACAAGTGGCTAAATATGTCATTTTACACAGAATAATCCCATTCCCAAGATACAACGCAACCTTTCAAGGTTGGATGTGACTTATGGGGGCTAGAAGTGTTACTGTAAATAGCAATAAAGAAACTGCTGGCTTATTGTGTCTAAAAATACATATTTAGCCACTTGTATGCATGCCCCCATGCGTACGCATGCCCCACATTTTAGCACGGTAAACGCGATAAAACAATAGAACGAAGCAAATGAAAACATTTTAACACTCACTTTTTCTTTTCTCTGATTACAATCTAAAATATGAACCCTTGTTGTAAAAAAACCAAAGTTGTCCTTTAACAGTCTTTGTTATGACCCGACCCGGAAGTAAACCCTAATCTCCCATGCCCTCTGACCACAAGGCCTCTGAGCTGGGTTGTACGGCAAATTTAATGTTACGATGGAGAGTATGATGTGTTTGGAGCTGAAGTCTGGTGTCCGTGGCTTACTGATGCACCTGCTGGTTGTTCACAGGGGCGTCAATTGGGTATGGCAGGGGTATGCAGCCGCCATAACCTGGGTCCAGGGGAGAAATAAAAGTTATAAATAAATATAAATCCATGAATGTCTCTTTGTCTATCTGTGCTGGTTATTACGTTAAATTACAGTGAAATAACTACAAATGCCTACTACAACGCGCTGCGAGGCGTTGTGAGCATGTAGATCTGCTATTTTCACAATAGAACTGTGTTATACAAAATGTAATGCCTCTTTTCCATGAGGACTCCAAATCTGTGCCATACCATAGCTTTTGCTGAACTGACGCCACTGGTTGTTCAACCTCCTGTATTGATTCGTTCTCTCTGTCTTGTGTGGCTTTGTTCCCAGAGGATTCCTTGAGACTCGCGTCAGTGCAACCACACTTGCAACTTCCCATAATTGCACCTTTCTAGTCTGTCTTGTCTTGCATTGCGTTATTGCTTTGCATTGCATGTCCTTGCCTCTCTATTGTGAAATACTGGCTGTAAGGCCAACAAAAGGCCCTTATCTTATGTCACAGTGTAGATGAGTGTAAACCATCTACACCATCTCTGTCAGGCCTAAACCTCATATGTCCAAAACTGTAACCTTTTTCAGGATTCACATTAAAAATCATCTAAAGTAGCAAGATCTACAAGCTTGTGAAGCGTGTCGCTTCTCGCCTGTGGATCCACTACTTTTGATGCTGTTGTGTGACTGTAGAATAGATGAAGAACAGGGCCGTAATTTATTTAACACCATCAAAAGTTAAAATATGGAGATAAGAGGTTTCTGCTCGACAGCAACAACATACTGTATCCACAACTTTCCAACATCCCATCGTGCATTGCGCAGAAGGCATGCGGCATTTCCGGCGCCGCAGCCGAGAGTGATCTACAAGCTCACAACGGTTGCATCTGGGACGCGACGTGAGCTTGTATGTCTGCTGTTAACCGGAAGTGTCTCGCCGATAATGCTCCAGTAAATTCTCGCGGAAACAGGTGGATAACTGTTGCTGGGTGGAAACCTTGTATGTCCAAAACCGTTCGTTTCGTATTCATCAGGTTGAAAATGATTTTAAAATGGTAAAAAATAGCCGATCTACAAGCACACAACGCCTTGCACCGCTTACACAGATGTTGTGCAACATGGTGAAACAGGGCTTTACTTTATGAAAGGAAAAGAAAAACGTGATGGAAATGAGCAGTCAGTCAGTGCAGTCATGTGACTCCCAGATGACCTGCATGTTGCTTCAGCTCCGCTTATGAATCAGTGTTGATTTCATTGATAAATCTATGGCAACAGAATGTTCGACTGCCTTTTTTCACTGATGAGAACTACGGTAAATAAGAACTAAATAAAAAGTAAGCAATGATGACTAAAACTGAGACTAAATATTTTTATGTGTGGTTGGTCTTGGGTGTTTCGCTCTGAAAATATTATATCTACAAGCAGCAATAGCAGTGATTCTCAACCATTTTAATTCCAAGGAGCCTCCAGTTTGATATGCATTTGATACCATTTTGATCGCTATACTCCCCAAATCTACTATATACCATCAGTGTTAATTTAACCCTGATTGCGTACAAATGGAATCAAATGGACCTGTTAGGGGACCTGTTGGACCCATTAGGGTCCATTTGGTTCCATTTGTACGCTCTGGCACTCTCAGAAAGATAACGGTGCATTTGTACGCTCGATCATTTAGCTGGGGACCCCCTGGAACTCCCTCAAGGACCCCTGGGGGTCCCCGGGGCCCCACTTTGACAGTCACTGTAATAAAGAGAGCTCAGTGCTGTGACGGACAGCGCAGCGGCACGCCTCAGTACCACCGTCTCTTAAACATTATAAAACCCAGACTGAGACTTAGCGAACAGCTTCTGAGCTCACTGCTATCTTAAACATTATAAAACCCAGACTGAGACTTAGCGAACAGCTTCTGAGCTCACTGCTATCTTAAACATTATAAAACCCAGACTGAGACTTAGCGAACAGCTTCTGAGCTCACTGCTATCTTAAACATTATAAAACCCAGACTGAGACTTAGCGAACAGCTTCTGAGCTCACTGCTATCTTAAACATTATAAAACCCAGACTGAGGCTGAGCGAACAGCTTCTGAGCTCACTGCTATCTTAAACATTATAAAACCCAGACTGAGACTAAAGCCCGTATCAGAGTCGGGTCCGCGGTGGAAGGCTATCCACCGCGGTATAGTGCCGTGTAGTCTTTTTGAATCATAAAACTACAACGTTAACGCTCAAAAAGACTACACGGCACTACACTGCGGTGGATAGCCTTCCACCGCGGACCCGACTCTGATACAGGCTTGACAGAACAGCTTCTGAGCTCACTGCTATCTTCAGCAGGCCTGGAAAGTACTCTAAGAAGTACATTTACTCATGTTCTGTACTTAAATACACTTCTGAGCTGCTTTTAATTTACTTGTCTTGTAATTCTTTTTCTGAGCAGTGCTCCTGAAAGGAGCTAAGGTACAACATCTGGCTTTGTCCGGGCTCTGAAGCGTGGCCTACATCTGGCCTACATCTGGCCTACATCTGGCCTACATCTGGTCTACATCTGGCCTACATCTGGTCTACATCTGGTCTACATCTGGTCTACATCTGGCCTACATCTGGTCTACATCTGGTCTACCTCTGGCCTACATCTGGTCTAAATCTGGTCTACATCTGGTCTACATCTGGCCTACATCGGGTCTACATCTGGTCTACATCTGGTCTACATCTGGTCTACTTCTGGTTTACATCTGGCCTACATCTGGCCTACATCTGGCCTACATCTGGCCTACATCTGGTCTACATCTGGCCTACATCTGGCCTACATTTTGACACAAAGCGCTGAAATCTTGTTGTATGCCCAGGGTCATTGGCCAAGCTTTGCGGTGTTAACTCATAAATAGCACTGCTCACTTCATACTAGGTGTGATTTTTCCAATATGTTATACTAGTTCTAATACACCACATCATCTCAGAGGCAGCTATTACACTACAATGATTTGAAAAATGTAGTTACTGTACAAGTTACGATCTAGATTGTTGTTAAAAAAATATGTGTTGAACAACTACTGTAAGCCCTTTTTTACACTTGGTCTGTTACCAAATAGCTGAACTATTTACAAGCTCACAATGCATTGCATTGTGACACTCTGGGATCTGCTAATTTCATGTCCTAAAACTGGAGGAAAACACATTTGTGAAATGGGGCTTTCATAATGAGCAGGCTACTTTTAGTTTTGGTACTTTAAGTATATTTTGATGCCAATACTTTTGTACTTTTACTCAAGTATTTTTTTTATGTTTTACTTTAACAGTGTGTTTCTACATTGCAGTATCGATATTTAAGTAAAAGAAACAAAATGTGAGTACTTTTTTCCTTCAGATGCACGTGTCAGAGGGCCTGCCAACCTGCTCCGTGCCTCACTGCACCGAGGAGACACAAGAACAGTCATTTAATTGACCATCTGGATGAGCCCGCTCCACGCTCCGCCCCAGAATACCCCGGCAACACAGAGCCAGCACTGTGTCATGGTCTGGATGCCACTCTGCCTGCAATACTAATGGTGGATGGTAAAACATGGATCTGGATGACATGTGCTGCACGCGGGTGAAATCATCCGGCAAGGGCATCTGCCAGACATAGCAGCCACCACACCTCGCATGCAGCAGCCCAACCCACGAGTAGTCCCTGATTCAGCCCGGGAAAAGGAGTTGGAGAGGCCCTCATTGCGGAGAGGCCTTCATTGGCCAACTTTTTCGCCTTCCGGATGCGCCGCGAGGCACCAAATACTAACCGATTAGCGGTTACTGTGGTTTTAGGTCTCATAGTTTTTCTGGTATAAAGAGGCTAATGATGTTGTATGTAGACCATCTAAGAGTAGTCAAGTAAGCTAGGGAGTAGTAGTGGCTGCTGCTACTCAAATATTGTCCATTTCAGATCGAGACACAAGCCATATTTACTTTGTGGGCCGGCCATTTTTTTTTATGGCCGGCCTGGAACGGCCGGGAATGGACCGGCCGTTCGGGAGTTGTCCCGCTTTTCCCAATGGCCAGCACGTCCCTGCTCGGCGGTGTCTCTCATGGCTCAAGGTCGCATGAGACGGTGTGCCTCCGGCATGGTCAATAACTATACTTTATCAGCTAGTGTGTCTGCAGTGCACAGAAAAATAGTGGCACAAGCGGGACGCGATCCCGGGAGGTGTGGGATGGGAGCCGCTGAGGTCGGTGCCGTGACGGAGCATTGGGTCAGTATTAGAACAGGACAACGCCCAACCTCTGTGAAAAGTAAGAAACCCCGCCAGAAGCCCCGCCCAGTAGGGGAGGGGAGACTTCCGTCCCCATATTTCTGTCAGAAGGCCTTGACGGATGATTTCACCCAACACCACATGTGCTCTGTGCCACTCTGTGCCACTCTGTGCCACTCTGCCAGGCTGCTATGCTAACGGTGGATGGTATAACATGTGCTCTGTGCCTCTCTGCCTGGCTGGTTAAAACCACCACAGTCCTTACAGTATTGTAGGCCTAGTCATGGACCCACTCAGAAATAAATATGTGACTCATTAAAGAATTATTACCACAATTACAAAGTCAGCCGACTACCAACTTAAAGGGATAGTTCACCCAAAATCTAAGATCTTGTAGATTGTCTATTTTCAAATAGCCTATATGTATAGGTTTAAAAGGTCTGATCATCTCTCATGTAGCCTATAGTCCAGGGGTAAGGGTGACAACATGGGCACAGGGGAGGGTGATGACTGGCACACTGGCAGAGGTGGGAGAGTTTTTTCCTTTAATTAAATCAAATATTAAAAAAAAGAAGAGAAAAAAGTAGCCCTGATATAGTCGCTTCAGCTTGTTTTCATAGACCCAGTTGCCTCATTTCTCTGGCAAAACCTGGCAACACACTGAGGAGGCCCCGCTCCGCTCCTCTCCGCTCCGCCCGCTCCGCTCCGCCCGCTCCGCTCTGTGGTTGGGAGGAGGAACAAATATAAGGAAGTGGTTTAGGTTATTGAGGTTCACTGTTTCTCATGTGTGGTGGAAGGAGAGGCCATGGAAGGAAAGAAAGAAAGAAAGAAAGAAAGAAAGAAAGAAAGAAAGAAAGAAAGAAAGAAAGAAAGAAAGAAAGAAAGAAGTGAAAACCTGGAGGCAAGGCGTTTCCATCAGAGAGAGAGAGAGAGAGAGAGAGAGAGAAGAGAGAGAGAGAGAGAGAGAGAGAGAGAGAGAGAGAGAGAGAGAGAGAGAGAGAAGGTGGGGGGAAGGAAGAGCAGTTGGCAGCCAGGGGCGTCAATTGGGTATGGCAGGGGTGTGCAGCTGCCATACCCTGGGTCCAGTTAGTTCTAAATATAAATCCATAAATGTCTCTTTGTCTAATCTGCGCTGGTTATTATGTTGTTAAATTACAGTAAAATAACTACAAATGCAAAATGTAACAAAATGGTCACTTTAACAAGGTATTATAATTATATTCTCCACACTTGTATTCTCCCCATCTTGACAGAATGTTATATTCCCAGGTTCCACAGGTCAGCTGCACAGGTGCAAGGCATTATTGTTAATTGTGGCACGTTTACTGACATGCCAAGTTTAGCTGCACTTGAACAACCGTTCCAGGCTGCCATATCCAGCCCAAGAAACCCTAGAAACGGGGGAAAAAATAAAATGTACTTCTTCTTAAAATAAATATATCATCGCGCGCGTGCAAGACACCAGTCATGTTGCCATACCTTAGCTTTTTCTGAACTGACGCCACCGTTGGCAGCCATGTTTTGAACTTCAAAAACAGAATTCCTGACCTCTCCACACCCATGCATCCCCGCGCGGCGCGGCGCGGGGATGCATGCAGGGCTCCATTTCCAGTCAGCCACCGCAACAGCATCAACAAACCTCTGAGACGACAAGCTCTACAAACAAGATTCCAACCAGAACCGTTATTTATTCTCCTCTCCTCCGCGTCCTCGTGACCAGAGAGGTCCTATGGAAGAGCCACACATGCACCACCAGCCACCATGGACCCCACCACCACGGAGACACGCTGCCTCCCTGTCGCTTTCTGCTCAGGCCCCCTCTCTCTCTCTCTCTCTCCCCCAGTCTCCAGTCCCCATCTCTTCTCCATTGCTTTCAGCTCAGTCTGACAGAATGGACTGTGATGTCCTTTTCTGGATTTCTGTTGAACCGTATTGCTTTTATGCCCTTTAAACTTTGGTCGTATTTTTTTTAGAAAGTATAGATTTTCTGATCTTTGTACTTTTATTATTATTATTATTTTTTGCTATGAACGTTATTTTGTAGTTTTTATTTAATTTGTATGCATTGTTTTTTATTCTATTTGTAATGGAAAGCACTTTGGGTCAACTATACTGTTGTTTTTTTTATGTTCTATACCAGGGGTCTTCAACGTTTTCAGGCCGAGGACCCCTTAGTTGAGAGAGAGATGAAGCAGGGACCCACAACCTGTTCATAGTTTCATTGTTTGACAGCGCAATCATCAGTGTATTTTGGATTCATGTCAATTTGTGTTTTCAGATATTCAACCACTTGAACCGTCAATACTTAAAATAAACTTGACCTTTCACTCTGTACTTAGTCTGCTCTTTTTCCCCTCTACACCAAAGCTCTTTGCCAAAAATAGCCGATCTACATGCTCACAACGCCTCGCGCTGCGAGGCGTTGTGAGCTTGTAGATCTGATATTTTTGACTATAATTGCTGTAATTGACTGGACTTGACTTCCCCAGCCCGACCAAAGAGACGAGTTGCAGGATTTCTAAAGAGTCAAAGCATAAAGAGCTCACGCTGCTCACTTGGGTGTTTTTTCCCTCGAAAAAGGAGGAAAGGGTGGATTACAGCGATGTCCCATGAGAGCTATGTCATTAGTTGTGTCGCTGGGACGTCCCACCACCGGCCGTGGTCAGGGCTTTAGGAGTTTAACGGGACCTCTGGGTGCTCCCCACCCCCGCCCCACCCTCCCCTCCCCTCCTCTCTCACTGTAATGAATATTCTATTTAGGCCTGAATTTAGATTTGAACCACTTTAACCATTATTTGATGCTTTAACTATTAAAAATCGAACCTCGGTTCGAAGTGAAGCGCTGAATTCTTATTCTATGTGTTTTAGAGCTATGAAATCTATACTTTCTATGTGCTTTAGTTCTATATTTTCATGAATTCTGAATGAATGAATGATTTTGTCTGGAGGGCCAAATTGTCATGTGAAGCTTGACCAATCCTCAATTCTGCATGCACGGGACATGTACGGGACAGACAAAGCCACTCCTTGGAAGCGGCTTTCACCGCTTCAAAGAATAGCAGATCTACAAGCTGAGGCACCGAGTGCCGCGCTGCGAGCTTGTAGATCTGCTATTTTCTGAAAAATCGTGAAATGTTTTTGACCCGATTCTATAAGTGTCTTCTAAATCCTTCTTATGAATCAGTGGTTCTCTCAACTTTTTCATGAGAAAAGTACATGTATTTGGGCCGTGGACCCCCCCATCTCAAATTATGTTGTTCCAGGGACCCCCCAGAAGCAAATAGTTGAGTTACAAATTGTATTTGACTTCCATTTGTATTTATTTTTTCAAAAATAGCAGATCTACAAGCTCACAGCGCGGCACTCGGTGCCGCGCTGTGAGCTTGACAGCTTGTACATCTGCTATTTTTTCAATAGTTAAAGCATAAAATAATTCTTGGCCTAAATGGGATAATAAACCCCCCAAGCCCCCCCCTTAAACCCCCCCCCCCCCCCCACCACCATAGCCACCACGACCAAAAAAAAAAAAACCTAAATACCCCCATAACCCCCACTAGTTGTTTTACACACCCAAATTGGTATTTGCGCAGCGCACACATAATTGCACGTTTGGTTGGCGAATCAAGAACTATGGCAAAGTCCTGGGTCTACTGAAAGCTCCCCTCAAACTATAGGCTTGGGATGGCTATTAATATCCAGAGACTGCAGACACCAACACAGTGTAGCGCTTTGCTTCAAACGCTCTGCTCGTACAGACTGTATACCCGACAACAAAGAAAAATAATAACACACGCTATAGTTTGGTACAGGAAATGGAAAGATTGATCGCTGAATATAGAATATGACACCAGAGAGAAACTGCAAAGGCAAATAGTCAATGGTGGCAGAAGTAATTTTTTTTTACTTAAAGGGATATTCCACTTTCAACAGGGAGCAGTGGAAGGGCCTCTCTCCACATACACACCCATTGTAACTTCAAACTCTATTTTAACCATGATAGATTCATTAAGAACACCCATTATTTTTTTCTGGTGACTCATACTTCCCTCCTAATACGTGAGCAGGCCGTGTTTTTTCGATAACTTTTTTCATTTATTTTTAATAATTATTTGGGAAAATGGAAAAAATGAAATACAAAAAAAATATTATTAAAAATAAATGAAAAAGGTTATCGAAAAAACACGGCCTGCTCACATATTAGGAGGGTAGTATGAGTCACCAGAAAAAGTAATGGGTGTTTTTAATGAATCTATCATGGTTAAAATGAAGTTTGAAGTTACAATGGGTGTGTGTGGGGAGCGGCCCTGGGCCTGGAGGGCCTGGTAACATTTACATCAAATATCTAAATATTCAATCAAGCTAATTAAAAACTGTTCAGGGTGTTCATAAAAGCCTGATTAGATGATAAAATTACCAAAAGTTTTTTTGAAAGTGAAATATCCCTTATTAAAGTATCAATGCCACAATATAAAAGTACTGTTGCAATGAAATGCCTGTATTCAAAGTGTTACTTTAGTAAAATTGCAAAAGTATTGGCATCAAAATATACGAAGGTTTTTCTAAATGTTAAAACTATTCTGAAAATGGCAGATAGAATAGCAAAAATTAGAGAGAGAAAAAATATTCCCAAATAGCGGAAGCATGCATAAACTAGGCTCTAATTGGTTAATTTATAACTGTGATCATCAACAATGCGGGTTATATTTTATTGAAATTGTAATGACCAAACGATGCTAAGTATCTAGTTACTACAGTCATCAAATAATTGTAACTGGGGTAAAATTACAATAGTTCTCCTCTGAGACATAGCAGAGTAGCGCTTCAATGAACTGCTTCGCTCAACTCGTTGTAGAACTGTTGTGTTTCTGGGTATCTTGGGTGCGGAATTTGGGATAACGTATGAAGAGAAGCAACCCGCACTCACGTTTTCATTAAGAGTATTTTTGAGCGGTGGTAAACCGCTCCATAGAGTGGCTGTGTGTGTGTCTGTAGCCATTTTGGCAGCTATTTTTGCCATAGCAATGTGTGTGTGTGTGTGTGTGTGTGTGTGTGTGTGTGTGTGTGTGTGTGTGTGTGTGTGTGTGTGTGTGTGTGTGTGTGTGTGTGTGTGTGTGTGTGTGTGTGTGTGTGTGTGTGTGTGTCTGTAGCCTGTACATCCTAGACTTATATCCTAGTCTGAAGACGTTATGCAAGCACGACCACCGCTCACTTCACATTGGGTGTGATCTTTTAATAGTGGAACAGCAGCAGCAGCAGTAGTCAGGACAGACACGTTTCGGCCCTTAGGCGCGTTATAGAGTAGAACTCTATACATAGTAATACAGTGAAGCCCCTATAAGATCTGTACATAGTACTACTTTAAAGGGATATTCCACTTTCAAAAAAACTTTTTTGTCATTGTATGGTCTAATTAGGCTTGTATGAACACCCTGAACAGTTTTTAATTTTCTTCATCCAGTATTTAGATATTTGATGTAAATGTTACCAGGCCCTCCAGGCTCAGGGCCTCTCCCCACACACACTCATTGTAACTTAAAACTCCACTTTAACCATGATAAATTCATTAAAAACACCCATTATTTTTTTCTGGTGACTCATACTACCCTCCTGATACGTGAGCAGACCGTGTTTTTTCCATAACGTTTTTTCATGTATTTTTAATAATTCTTTGGGAAAATGGAAAAAATCAAATACAATAAAAATATATAAAAAATAAATGAAAAACATTATGGAAAAAACACGGCCTGCTCACGTATTAGGGGGGTATTATGAGTCACCAGAACAAATAATGGGTGTTTTTAATGAATCTATCATGGTTAAAATGGAGTTTGAAGTTACAATGAGTGTGTGTGGGGAGAGGCCCTGAGCCTGGAGGGCCAGATAACATTTACATCAAATATCTAAATAGGTTTTTTGAAAGTGGAATATCCCTTTAAGTGAGATTTTGGACGGACCCTCCTGAGGCCTAGCCTATACGGATCTGGATATGTCTTATATCCCGGTTTTCCAGATATCCACATAGAAAAATTATTAGGTCCACATGACAAAGAGACACGAAAAACATTCCTTAGCCAAAAAAACGTCTGACAAAACTATGGTTTTTAGTGATGAGTCATCACTTTTCACAGTTTTGTGGGAGCCACCTTCACCCCAAGGAATGTTTTTTGTGCAAAACAAATGCTTGCAATGGATTCAGAATCATGAAAAACCCCTAGTTTGACCCCTCACATGCTACTTAAAGCATATATATTCTGGTGTGACCCCAACTTTCAGCAGCTGTCACGGATTCTCCTAGGGAAACTGAATTTCAGTCCTTGTGAGATGTTACTAGACATCTTTACAAACACATTGGTGAAGAAAGTTTTTGGTAAGGAATTTATTCCAGGACTTTTTAAGATATTCCCTTCCTATTAGGCAACTGGCACTGGGTGAAAAATGGGTTACAAAATCGTGGGATAAGAAAAAGCTACAGTACTTGAGTAAATGTACCTGGTTACTGTCCACCACTGCAAATAGTGTAGCGCAGGACCGAAGGACGAAGGACCCCTTAGTCGAGAGAGTGATGAGCCAGGGACCCCCACAACCCAAAGATTCCATATAGTTTCATTGTTTGACAGTACAATTATCAGTGTATTTTGGGTTCATGTAAATTTGTTCCTGTAATTTGTGTTTTAAACACTTGAACTGTCAATACTTAATACACTTGACCTTTCACTCTGTACTTAGTCTGCTCTTTTTCCCCTCTACACCAAACCTCTTTGCCGAAAAATAGCCGATCTACAAGCCCACAACGCCTCGCAGTGCGAGGCGTTGTGAGCTTGTAGATCTGCTATTCTTTCGGCTACAGTTCTCAGAATATGGACAGTAGGGTTCAAGTTGTTAATTTAAAAAGGTTTGGAAAATGGACCCCGTGTTGAAGACCCCTGGTGTAGCGTTACAGACCGAGTCAGATGTGAAAGGCACCGTGTAATGTGTAATGAATCAGCTTCTTATTGGAAGTGTTTCCTGCAGTTAGAATCAATATAGTGTTCTGGTCCTGCTGTGGAGGAGAGAGAATAGAGTCACATGTTGAATATTTATGGATCCCATGAAAAGCACAATGATAACACGGACATGATTACACGGACGCACGCGCGCACGCACGCACGCACGCACGCACGCACGCACGCTCGCACGCACGCACGCATGCACGCACGCACGCACGCACACACACACACACGCACGCATATTATCTGTTATTGTGAGGAAAGCTTACGATCAGCTGCGACACGTTGTGATCTTGTGGATTTGCTCATTCGGGCAAAACCTTTTCCCCTCAATGGGGATGTTGGGGTTCATGTGGTTAAGGGCGGTGTGTACTAGCCTAAAAGCCTGCTCTGAACTGTACGGAGTACGACACACACACACACACACACACACACACACACACACACACACACACACACACACACACACACACACACACATACACCCGTGCACATACGCACACGTGCACGTAGCTTTTGAGAAAACAAAGCCTGCTCACTGGGGTCTTTCTTCCTCCCCCTCACATCTGGTGTTGTTGGCCGAGCAGAGCGACGTTCCTGCATGTTCTGGGTTGGGCACATTCTGCTGTCTACATGCACATGCATGGATACCAAGGCCAGGGACCCCTTAGCTGAGAGAGAGATGAAGCAGGGACCCCTTATAGCTGAGAGAGAGATGAAGCAGGGACCCCTTAGCTGAGAGAGAGATGAAGCAGGGACCCCTTAGCTGAGAGAGAGATGAAGCAGGGACCCCTTAGCTGAGAGAGATGAAGCAGGGACCCCTTAGCTGAGAGAGAGATGAAGCAGGGACCCCTTAGCTGAGAGAGATGAAGCAGGGACCCCTTATAGCTGAGAGAGAGATGAAGCAGGGACCCCTTAGCTGAGAGAGAGAGATGAAGCAGGGACCCCTTAGCTGAGAGAGATGAAGCAGGGACAAATAACTTTGTACTTCAAGTTTAAAATGATACTACATATTTTTGTGTCCAACTAAATTCCATCAAATTATCTTGCAGCACCCCTGGACTGCCGTCACGGCACCCCAGGGTGCCCCGTCACCCACTTTGAAAACCCCTGATCTAGACCTACTGCACATATAGAAATAGAGCTGCTACATATAACGCATCTTTAAATCTTCTACATGGTTGCAGTCGTGCAACGTCAAGTTGAAACGATGAAAAACCACCCTCATGAACCCAGAGAGGTTTTAATAGTTAAATCATCCTCAGGCATGATAATTACGTATGTCGCTCAAACATTCTTAATTGGATGCAAATATTTGTTGGGGAAATTCTGCTAGTTTTTGTTGTTGTTTTTTTTTTTTTTATCGACTGCTTTTGTTTTGGCTTTTGCGTTTTGCCGTTTTCTCCCGATTTAGTCATTGAAAATTCCCCCTCGTGTTCTTCTGTGTCACTGAGGGGAGGGGGGGGGGGGAGGAGGGAGGGGGAGGGGGGGAGGTTCTGTGTCACTGCCAAACCTCTGTTTGGCCTGGTGGTGGGTGGGGGGGGGGGGGGGTGTGGTGGGGGGGGGGCTGCAGACGACCACATGTCTCCTCTGATGCACATGCAGTCACCAGCAGCTGCTCTTCACCTGGTGCTGAGGAGAACACTGATCCCAGTTGCCTGTAGGTGGCGTTGTAGAGGGTACGCGCATGCGTAAAGTGAATGGCCTAATCGAGTGGCATATCGAGTGGCAAAGTGAGTGGCAAAGTGAGTTTAGCGTTGTTTAATGCAATCAGACAGGACTTTTCTGTGTGGATGTATGGGCTGTCAAGGACAGAAAGTAGTTTTTGTGCCACTCAGTAGGCGTTCCCTCTATAGAGCATCCACAGAGATCGTCAGCTGACTGTAATAGTGCACAGTCAGCTGGTATAAATGGTGCATTTATATAGTGCCTTTATCCAAGGCGCTTTACAGAGATTGTGCATTACATTCACCCATTCACACACACACATTCATTACATTCACCCATTCACTCACACACATTCATTACATTCACCCATTCACACACACACATTCATTACATTCACCCATTCACACACACACATTCATTACATTCACCCATTCACTCACACACATTCATTACATTCACCCATTCACACACATTCATTACATTCACCCATTCACACACACATTTATGCACCGATGGCAGAGGAAACCATGCAAGGCACCAACCTGCTCACCAGGAGCAACTAGGGGTTCAGAGTCTTGCTCAAGGACTCTTCCACACTAACTCTGGGGGAGCCCGGGATCGAACTGGGAACCCTTCGGGAACCCTCCGTGTTCTAATGACGGTTTCTCTACCCCTGAGCCAATTCCACCAAGCGCCGGCCCTCCCTGTGTTCTCATTGGCTGAATGCAAGACTGAAAACACGGACAACGCCTTTACTTGTCCAACAACAACAACAAGGATACTGTAGTTACTGACCAGACTGTGACAGAGGCACGCCGTCCCAGGTGACCTTGAGCCACGTGATCCCCAGCTGAGTGAGCTAAAGCTAAAGGTCGCTTGAGCCAACACAGTGCCGTTCAAGTTACGTCCCGATGGGGACAGAATGGTAAATAATGTTTGGGGGTGAAGTGTCACTGGCCAGTTTTTCCGGGATTTGGGAGAAAGTACTTGCCTTCCACTATCACAGTGTTTCTCAACCACTGTGCCATGGGGACCTTTGGTGTGCCCCTGAGAAGGGTCAAGTGTGCCCCTTGAAACTGCTTGAAAGCCAGTATCGTATTTATCATTTTAAAAATGATTTAAACTAGTGAAAACAGCCGATCTACAAGCACACAACGCCTCGCGGTGCAAGGCGTTGTGTGCTTGTAGATCTGCTGTTTTCACTACTGTTGTGCGACAGCCTTTCATGATGATGAAGCAGGGCTTTGCTTTGCGAAAATTTGAAACTTGGAGATACAAGGTTTCTTCCCGACAGTGACGATATTTACCCCCCCTGTATTATGTTGGTGTGCACATGGATTCTTGGGACATGAAAAGTGTGCCCATGCAGAAAAAAGGTTGAGAAACACTGCACTATCACGCCTACACATGTCCAGTGGTGTTGGAGCGGTGGACAGTGGACATCTCAAATTCAGCTTAGTTTGTAAAGATTCTTTTCACAAAATAAGGAAAACAGTTCTAGTAGTTCTCTCCTGCCGGCTTCCCATCCTCAAACAGCAGCAGTTGGGTTCATGGCACCGCCCGGGCCAAGCCGGACACACCATGGAGGAATTGAACCGTAGTCTCTGCAACGTGGTGGGCAGGAACTTCACCGCTGCAGCAACTGGTCGCCCTTAACACATGGGATGCTCAGGTTTCTAACATTTCTAGCTGTTGCTGCTGCCGCCGTTCACTCACGCTTTATTTTGAAGAGCCTCGGAAGCTTCGTGCGTGTGCACGTGGGTGTCCACTGACGATTGAGGAAGAAAATCCATTTGTTTACAAACGCTCGCGATACTAAAATCCAAACGGGGGCCGTGTCGCCATGAAAACAATCAGATCTCTGCTTCCCTGGCGTTCTTTGCACCTCATTCATAGATAAAACCCTTTTTATGTTTCAGAGTAGAATGGAAATCAATGCAACCAGCTCGTGCCATTTTCTCTCTCCGCGAGCCACGTTGTGACGTATGGACTCCCGGTCATTCACAGACAACACAGGATGCGCGCAGCACGCTGCACATTAACCCTTTGTTGACTCGTTGAGGAACGAGATAACTCCTTTCGGCAGGGTTACAATGACAAATAAACTCTAATCTCTAGTGGCCTTAACTCGTTACTGAACGAGTTTGGCCTCCCAAGTGTTAACTCTTATACTGCTTTGGACGTTCCTGTTCGCCCCAATTCTCAAGAGACCTCCGCGCCAATACGGCGTTCGTTCGTTCGTTCGTTTACCTTGTTGAAGCTGATGAGGGGTCGCGCCGCCGTGTACTGTAAACACATTTTCCGCAGTGATGGTGTAAAAAATCCATTATGCGTTAACATCAACGGAGACCAATTCACTTCCTTGTTGATTTCCTCTGGCTGTAAGGCTCAGTGGCCAGTGACTGGTCTGAATGTACGGCAACACATAACAGGCAAATTCACATTCATTCTCGCATGACGCCGCCCTCTGCTGCCTGGCAGACCAAAGTGCACTATTGCACAATCAAAAAAAATAAAAATAAATAAATAAATAAATAAATGTCTGTCTACTATAACGTCGCAAAGGTAAGCCGCTTTTTGATGGCACCAGACCCAATAAATAAATAAATAATCTGGCAGTAGGAGAGTTAAAGGCCGTAGCTCAGCGGGCGGAATCTGAAGGTCACCCCTTCATCTCCTCGTCGACACCGTAATATTCTGGATGTCCGAGTGTATGTGAGCAAAGACACTTTCCTTAACTGCTCCTCTAAAGTACATTGAGCTTGTAGATCTGCTATTTTTGAAAAGTCGTGAAAATGTGCGCAAATCTTTGAAATATATGTATTTCTTAAGCGAACATTTGTAACTAATTTTGCTTCTGAGGGGGTCCCTGGAACTAAGGCCAAATAAATATCGTTTTGGGGGTCCTTCACATGAAAAGGTTTTAGCGCCACTGACATAAATAGCAGATAAGATATGTAGTCACGTCTGTGATTAAAGTGTTCTATATGGTGAGAGCTTTACATAGCGAACAGGATAAGGAAAGCCACCATCAATCAGAAGCTCACAGCGCGGCACTCGGTGCCGTGTGAGCTTGTAAAACTGCTGTTTTTTCAATAGTTAAAGCACTTAGGCCTGCTTTAACCAGTGAAAAATAGCAGATCTACAAGCTCACAGCGTGGCACCGAGTGCCACGCTGCGAGCTTGTAGATCTGCTATTTTTGAAAAAAAGTCGTGAAAATGTGTGCAAATCTTTGGATACATGTATTTTTAGAGCGAACGTTTGTAACTCATATTTTGCTTCTGGGTGGTCCCTGGAACTAGATATTTTGAGATGGGGGTCCTTGGCCAAATACATATCATTTTGGGGGTCCTTCACATGAAAAGGTTTGATAACCTGGCATGCACTGACATAGTAGTCTCTCAAGAACAGACTAACTGAGCTCCAGTTAAGTGAAAAGGACCTTTTCTTTGACGATGGCTGGCCAGATTGCTGACATAGAAACATAGGTTTTTCAAAAAAACTTTAGAAGGATTCAAAAGACACTTATAGAATCGGGTCAAAATTCGAATTTTCACGATTTAAAAAAAATAGCAGATCTACAAGCTCGCAGCGCGGCACTCGGTGCCGCGCTGTGAGCTTGTATATCTGCTATTTTTTTTATATTTAAAGCATAAAATATTGCGTCATATTGTGTTCAGGCCTAAATGGGTTAAAGCACTAAAGCCCGCAGTGAATCCTTGTACCCAGGGGCCCAGAATCCTTGTACCCAGGGCCCAGAATCCTTGTACCCAGGGGCCAGAATCCTTGTACCCAGGGGCCCAGAATCCTTGTACCCAGGGCCCAGAATCCTTGTACCCAGGGGCCCAGAATCCTTGTACCCAGGGGGGCCCAGAATCCTTGTACCCAGGGCCCAGAATCCTTGTACCCAGGGCCCAGAATCCTTGTACCCAGGGGCCCAGAATCCTTGTACCCAGGGGCCCAGAACCCTTGTACCCAGGGGCCCAGAATCCTTGTACCCAGGGCCCAGAATCCTTGTACCCAGGGGCCCAGAATCCTTGTACCCAGGGGCCCAGAATCCTTGTACCCAGGGGCCCAGAATCCTTGTACCCAGGGGCCAGAATCCTTGTACCCAGGGGCCCAGAATCCTTGTACCCAGGGCCCAGAATCCTTGTACCCAGGGCCCAGAATCCTTGTACCCAGGGCCCAGAATCCTTGTACCCAGGGGGGCCCAGAATCCTTGTACCCAGGGGCCCAGAATCCTTGTACCCAGGGGCCCAGAATCCTTGTACCCAGGGCCCAGAATCCTTGTACCCAGGGGGGCCCAGAATCCTTGTACCCAGGGGGGCCCAGAATCCTTGTACCCAGGGGCCAGAATCCTTGTACCCAGGGCCCAGAATCCTTGTACCCAGGGGCCCAGAATCCTTGTACCCAGGGCCCAGAATCCTTGTACCCAGGGCCCAGAATCCTTGTACCCAGGGCCCAGAATCCTTGTACCCAGGGCCCAGAATCCTTGTACCCAGGGCCCAGAATCCTTGTACCCAGGGGCCCAGAATCCTTGTACCCAGGGGGGCCCAGAATCCTTGTACCCAGGGGCCCAGAATCCTTGTACCCAGGGCCCAGAATCCTTGTACCCAGGGGGGCCCAGAATCCTTGTACCCAGGGCCCAGAATCCTTGTACCCAGGGGCCCAGAATCCTTGTACCCAGGGGGGCCCAGAATCCTTGTACCCAGGGGCCCAGAATCTTTGTACCCAGGTCCCAGAATCCTTGTACCCAGGGGGGCCCAGAATCCTTGTACCCAGGTCCCAGAATCCTTGTACCCAGGGGCCCAGAATCCTTGTACCCAGGGGGGCCCAGAATCCTTGTACCCAGGGGCCCAGAATCCTTGTACCCAGGGCCCAGAATCCTTGTACCCAGGGGGGCCCAGAATCCTTGTACCCAGGGCCCAGAATCCTTGTACCCAGGGGCCCAGAATCCTTGTACCCAGGGGGGCCCAGAATCCTTGTACCCAGGGGCCCAGAATCTTTGTACCCAGGTCCCAGAATCCTTGTACCCAGGGCCCAGAATCCTTGTACCCAGGGCCCAGAATCCTTGTACCCAGGGGCCCAGAATCCTTGTACCCAGGGCCCAGAATCCTTGTACCCAGGGCCCAGAATCCTTGTACCCAGGGCCCAGAATCCTTGTACCCAGGGCCCAGAATCCTTGTACCCAGGGCCCAGAATCCTTGTACCCAGGGCCCAGAATTTGGTGCGATGCCCCTGCTACTCATCATCACCATCTGAGCAGCCATCAGCTGGGTGAAGCTGAATGGAACACGCATCGTAAAGCTGTTTTGGATGAAGGCGCCACAAATGGCCAAGCCTTAACAAACACACACCGAACAGCAACTCCAGTGTTTGTGTGCTTGTTGTTAGGATTGCTGTTTAGGCCCGAATGTTTGCCTATATTCTGAGAACAGGGACACGGCGGGTCCATGTGGTTTCACGTCCTACACAAACCATTTCCAAACATCAACACCGAAAAACGTCCACTCGGCTCCACACAAACCTCCACTTTCAGCAACTCTGGTTAAGCAGCTTTCACACAGAGAGAGAGCGAACAGCGAACCCTCCCAACCCTGCATGCACGTCAGTTCAGGAAAAAGCTAAGGTATGGCAACATGCCTTCACACGCGTGCAAGACACCAGTCATGTTGCCATACCTTAGCAACAGGCATGATACATTTATTGGTAGCCTACATTTTATTTTTTCCCCTAGTTTCTACGGTTTCTTGGGCTGGATATGGCAGCCCGGAACGGTTGTTCAAGTGCAGCTAAACTTGGCATGTTAGTAAACGTGCCACAATTAACAATAATGCCTTGCACCTGTGCAGCTGACCTGCAGAACCTGGGAATATACCATTCTGTCAAGATGGGGAGAATACAAGTGTGGAGAATATAATTATAATACCTTGTTAAAGTGACCATTTATAGTTATTTTACTGTAATTCAACAACCTAATAACCAACGCAGATGGACAAAGAAACATTAATGGATTTATATTCAAAAGTAACTTTTATTTTCCCCCCTGGACCCAGGGTATGGCAGCTGCATACCACATGATAGTAAAGTAAAGCTGCATACCCCTGCCATACCCAACTGACGCCCCATGCATGCACAGCTTCCCTCTGTGAGGTGTGGGTGTAAAGTAAAGTCAACGCTGAGGAGGAACCAGTGGGTGGAAATGTGAGCAGAACGAATAACGTTGATGAAAACCCTACGTTTTTTCGTTCCCAGTGGTATTCCTATCTGCAGGGGTAGGGCCGGTCAGCCGGACCCCCAGGATAAGGATCTGCTAACCTATTAAGACCGCGGGTTGTGAGCTTAATATGTAGATCGAGCTTGTAGATCTGTGATTTTTTTTAAAAAGCCTGAACTTTTATTTTGTGCATGTCTTTGAATATTTTTCACCCGAGTCTTTTAAATCCTTCAGAGGATTTTGAAAAACAAGTTTCTACGTCAGCGGTTCTCAAACCTTTTCATGTCAAGGACCCCCTAGAATTACATGTTTTTGGCCGCCGACACCCCCCATCTCATCTCTTGTATGAGGGACCCCCGGAAGCAAATATTTGAATTACAAATGTTCACTTTAAAATATTCAAAGATTTGCACAAATTGTCATGATTTTTCCAATAGTTAAAAATAACTCCAGGTCGTAATGGCCTAACGTCCACAGCCAACCCCTGCAGGTCGCCCATCTTGCTCTGGTTAGAGCCTGCTCCCCAGACGATCCTCTCGCTGGCTTCAGTTCGCCGCGCGGGGAAATAAAAGTTGACACGTGCGTTCCTGTCGCTTTGATCCCTTCCTGCATGCTGTTTTCGGTGCTTCACTGTGCGTTGCTTTAGGTGGGAAGAGGTCATGTTGATGGATGTCATTTCAGCACACACTACAGAACGGGTTTTAAACAATCTGCAAACCTCTCCCATCGCACTGCACTTCCAACAGCCACCCCCACACTCCATGCATTAACTCAGTGGTTCTCAACCTGGAGGTCGGGGCCCCTCCAGGGGCTGAAGAAATGAAAAGATTACTGCCTAGGATTAGTGGATGCTTTAACTATAAAAATAAAAATAAAATAGCAGATATACAAGCTCACAGCGCGCTGCGAGCTTGTAGATCTGCTGTTTTTGAAAAATCCTGAAAATTTGAATCTTGACCCGATTCTATAAGTGTCTTTTGAATCCTTCTAAGGTTTTTTGAAAAAACCTATGTTTCTGTGTCAGCAATCTGGCCAGCCATCGTTAAAGAAAAGGTCCTTTTCACTAAACTGGAGCCATCTCAAAATATTTAGTTCCAGGGACAACCCAGAATCAAAATCTGAGTTACAAATGTTCGCTTTAAAAATACATATATTCAAAGATTTGCACACATTTTCACAACTTTTTCAAAAATAGCAGATCTACAAGTTCGCAGTGCGGCACTCGGTGCTGCGCTGTGAGCTTGTTTATCTGTTATTTTTCAATAGTTAAAGCATTCAATAATTCTAGGCCTAAATGGGTTAAAAGGAATTAACAAACACAATACTATTACGCTCGACACTTTGGCACAGTTTGGCAACTTTGACTACAAAAATTGCACAGACCTACCATGGTTGGTTGTCTAAGCTGGACAGAATGTGGCCAAAATGTGGCCATTATTTTCCCAAATATTAGTCCAGGCGTTTCGGGCAGTATTTTGATGTAATCGTGCACTTTATGAAAGAAGCATGAAATTTGGCACACAGTTAGAACATGCCATATGGAACATTTTTGGCTATAGGGGCATCGCTGATTTGTCTTGGGAAACTTGTGGGAGCCAATTAAAGTTGGGCTCTCATAGACTTTACTATAGAGTAAAATAATACAAAAAATACATATGCTTTGAGTAGCATGTAAGGGGTCAAACTAGGTGTTTTGGGGGATTCTGAATCCAATACAAACATTTGTTTTGCAGGAAAAACATTCCTTGGGCTAAAAACGGACCCCATACATCTATGGTTTAGTGATGAGTCATCACTTTTCAAAGTTTAGTGGCGGCCGTTTCTCGGAAAGGAATGTTTTTCGTGCAAAACAAATGCTTGCATTGGATTCAGAATCCCGAATAACACCTAGTTTGACCCCTCACATGCTACTTAAAGCATATTTATTTTTGAGCGGTGCAAACCGCTCCTATATTTCACTTTTTTTGACTCTATAGTAAAGTCTATGAGAGCAACTTTGATTGGCTCCCACAAGTTTCCCAAGACAAATCTGCGATGCCCCTATAGCCAAAAATGTTCCATATGGCATGTTCTAACTGTGTGCCAAACTTCATGCTTCTTTCATAAAGTGCACAATGTTTGCCTGAAACGCTCAGACTATATGGAGATGACTGACATCTGACATCATACTGTAGATGTTTGACGTCATTGACAACAGATGAGACTGACACAATATGTCCATATATGAGACTCCCTCATCCCTGGGCGACACCTATAATTCCAAATGCTTGTCAGGGTGGGGGGGGGGGGGGGGAGGGGGTCTCCCCAGCTAAAAAATATGATTATTCTGCGGAGTCCCCAGCTCAAAAATATGATTATTTTGGGGGGCTCCCCAGCTAAGAAATATGATTGTTTTGGGGGTTTGTGGCCTGAAAAGGTTGGGAGAGAGAGACAGAGGGGGAGAGAGAGAGAGAGAGAGAGGTTTTTAACAATCATTAATCTCTCCACTCTGCTTCCAACAACCTCCCACACATGTCAGCCTGTCCTCCCAACAATGCCTCGTACAGGGAAGGTTTGTCTTGGCCCGTGGGTGAGGAGAGCAGGATACATTTGGTTTTAACTACAGTGATTACGGTGGGAAAGCTGGGATAACTTTTGACTTTTTTTATGACATCCTCCACTACAGTATGCTGTTCATCATTATGATATTAGAAGTTATGAGTTCTATACCAGGTCTGTCAGTTTAACCACTCTTTTAAAGACTATTTTTAATTTATTTTTAGATGTTTTTGGGGCTTTTTGCCTTTACTGATAGTACAGTCTGCAGACAGGAAACAGGGAGAGAGATGGGGAGCAAAGGCCGTCGGGACTCGAACCCGCGACATGCTGTCAGGTATCAGAGCCTATGTTGTGCGCGCCTGAACCGCTAGGCCAGCGGGCGCCCTCAGACCTTTATAACGGCGTTGTCGGGTGGAAACCTCGTATCTCCAAGTTTCAAATGTGTACGTTCTTTCGCAAAGTAAAGCCCTGCTTCATCATACAAGGCCGTCGCACAAAAGTAGTGAAAACAGCAGATCTACAAGCACACAACGCCCATTGTGTGCTTGTAGATCAGCTGTTTTCACTAGTTTAAACAATTTTTAAAATGATAAATACAAAACAAACGACGATAAAGTCTTGTTTCTGGGCATCTCATTATGGTCAAACATTTGGTGAAAATCCTACGAATGCTACAATGCTTTTTTTCCCCCCTTTATTTTCTTGTAGATCATCTATGAAAAGTGCATTACAAATAATGTAGCATGCTAGGGACGGCAACAGCTCAGAAGGTATAGCGCGGCCGTTTGGGAACCACTTCGATCCCGGGCTCCCCCAGAGTTAAGCCCTTTGCACACAGGACAGTTGCGTTTTTTTCGTTTGCGGCATGAATAAAACGCATTGGATTTGGTGTGCAAGGCTGTGCGGAATCGGCGCTGCGGATCCAAAAAGGAGTCATAAAAGGAGTGATGAGTTTTTTACCGCATGCGACAAGACGCACAAATCGAACTGGGTTCGATCGAGAAAAAAACGCACGGCGGCAGCCACTGGTCGCACGGCTAATTCGGAGCCGGTGTGCATGAGGTCATAGAGAATCATTGTTTTCTTTCCAAAAAATTATATTGTCCGTTTTATCCGTGCGGTTAAACGCGCCTGTGTGCAAAGGGCTTTAGTGTGGAAGAGTCCTTGAGCAAGACTCTGAACCCCTAACTGCTCCTGATGAGCAGGTTCAGGTTCAGGTTCAGTTTTATTAGTCAAATGCACATCCATACAGGTATAGACATACATTGAAATGCTTGTGCCAAGAGCACTCTCAGCCTTATTACACACAAAAAAACAAGACAACAACAGGTCACCCAGGACAACCCAAAAACAACAAAACAACCATACAGTGTAACAGTGTACAGTTTAAAAACTGCGTATCTTGCACATGACTACCTACGTCTCGCTTCCATCTCTTCCATCCAGGTTGGTGCCTTGCATGGTTTCCTCCGCCATCGGTGTGGTGTATGACTGCAGGGGCGTCTATTGGGTATGGCAGGGGTATGCAGCTGCCATACCCTGGGTCCAGGGTATGGCAGGGGTATGCAGCTGCCATACCCTGGGTCCAGGGTATGGCAGGGGTATGCAGCTGCCATACCCTGGGTCCAGGGTATGGCAGGGGTATGCAGCTGCCATACCCTGGGTCCAGGGTATGGCAGGGGTATGCAGCTGCCATACCCTGGGTCCAGGGGGGAAAATAAAAGTTACTTTTAAATATAAATCCATGAATGTCTCTTTGTCTATCTGTGCTGGTTTTTATATGTTGTTAAATTACATTAAAATAACTACAAATGCAAAATGTAACAAAATGGTCACTTTAACAAGGTATTATCATTATATTCTCCACACTTGTATTCTCCCCATCTTGACAAAATGGTATATTCCCAGGTTCCGCAGGTCAGCTGCACAGGTGCAATGCATTATTGTTAATCGTAGCTGCACTTGAAAAACCATTCCAGGCTGCCATATCCAGCCCAAGAAACCGTAGAAACGGGGGGAAATAAATGTATCATGCCTGTTGCTAAGGTATGGCAACATGACTGGTGTCTTGCACGCGTGCGAAGGCACCAGTCATGTTGCCATACCTTAGCTCTTTCTGAACTGACGCCACTGTGTGAGTGTGTGTGTGTGTGCGTGTGCGTGTGCGTGTGCGTTTGCGTGTGCGTGTGCGCGTGCGCGTGCGTGAATGGGTGAATGGGTGAATGTGATGCACAGTCATTGTAAAGCTCCTTGAATAAATGTATAGACCCTATTCACAGCCCGCCCACGCACGCGCACTCTGCAAATTTCTCAGCAACTTCCTGGTGCTGACGTCAGCTTTTATAACGCTTTGTGCCTTCTGCTATCTTGTGTTCTTGATCATGCTAGCCGTATTTTATACTTCATTATTTGGAAATAGCATTACATTTGCGATTTCTGTGTTAACTCTATGGGCTTTTAGTAGGGCTTTCCCCTTCAACCGTGACGTCAGCACCAGGAAATTGCGTAACGTGAATTCGGTCAATTGTTCTGCATACAGCAGATTCTTACCGTTGCTGGGCTGTGTTGTGTTGAGCATATTTTAAACATGAGCTCCAGTTGGAGTGACTTTCTGCTGACGCTGCACGCAGCACAGTGGAGGATGTTTCAATTTCCTCTCATTAGCATCTGAGGCTAAAGTTAACTCACTTAAAGCTGAACTTTGTAACTGTTCTCCTCTGCCCAGGATTTGAACCCGCGGTTTCCTGTGTGCGAGTGTGCTGACATTTTGACCACTGAGCTAATAGAGCCTGCCTAGCCTGGCTGGGATCACTACCATTTTCAGGTTTCTGATCCGGTCGGGAGCGGAAACAGTCTACGTCATCTTGTAGTAATAGAAACAGTCACGTCATCTTGTAGTAATAGACGGACTACACTTTGGCCAGAAAGATCAAACCGGAATCAGTTTTAACCACAAGCGTAATTTGTATAGGGTTGATGGGTTTAATAAACCCAAGGGCCCCCCTACTGGGGACAGTATTATAAATTTATAGGCTATTATATCGTCATTGTCGGGCAGAAACCTTGTATCTCCAAGTTTAATTTGTTTTAGTTTTTTCGCAAACTAAAGCCCTGAATCATCATACAAGGCCGTCGCACCAAGGTAGTGAAAACAGCAGATCTACAAGCACACAACGCCTCACGGCGCGAGGCGTTGTGTGCTTGTAGATCGGATGTTTTCACTAGTTTAAATCATTTTTAAAATGATAAATGCAAGACGAGGAGTTTTGGACATACAAGGTTTCCACTCGACGACGACGATATGTATTTTGTCATTTCCGATATATTAGGGTTCTCTAATCTCCTAATCTATGGGCCCCCCTCACAGCAGTACAGGGCCCTTTTGATCTGAAAACCCATTCAGAATAAGATCTAATTTCGCCCCTGGTTTTAACCCAAAATAATTCCCTGCACTCATTTTAGGGCCTACCCAATAAAATCCTTGATGCAGCGACGGCTCCAGAGAATTTACTGACTGGGGGGGCTATGGGGGGTGGGGCTGGCTTTTTTAGAGCAGGGGCTAATGAATTTTGTCAACAAACAATAATGAATAATACTAATGCGACAAACACGATTCTCTCACTTTGGGTATTGATAACTGAACAGACCCGATCATCATTGGCAGATGCCAGTTCCAAATCTGTGGACTGTAGGTGATCGGATAGGGTTTTTGTGAGGCTGAAGACACTTTCCAGCATAGTGACATCCAGAACAAACTCTCATATAGGTTTACATAGAATTCAGTCAGTTGTCTTTCACATACTCATATATATTTCATTTATTAATTCCAAATATTTTTCATCACAATTGTGCTTGTGGGGAGGGACCGCCCCTGCCTTGATGCGGTGTAGTTTTGCTTATTTGAAAAGTTTGTCTGTATATCATCAATCTTTTAGTCCGACTGGTAGCGACAAGATATAATGCCACTTTAAAGGAGTAGTTCACCCCCAAAATGACTTTTTTTCTATTGATTACTCATGCCATGGAGAGTAGAATTCAATAATATTCTTTGTTTTTTGTCACATTCCTAACACAAAAATCTGATTTGAGTAAATGTACCCCCATTGATTCCGGATGGTGACCCGTTTCGAAACGGGTCACCATCCGGAACGAATGGGGGTAAATTTATTGTTGCGACAATGCGACAAAAACTAAAAATATTATTGAACTCTACTCTCCATGGCATGAGTAATCAATAGAAAAAAAGTCATTTTGGGGGTGAACTACTCCTTTAATGTATTTGCTTTTTTGCAATGCTTTCTTCTATTGTAAAATATTGTGTTCTCGTGCCTCATATGACAACAGAACAAAAAACAATTCAAGAGCTATTCTCTGATTGTTTGCTATGCAGTCCTGCTTTGGAAAAAGAAAACATGCTATATGTAGTGACATGGTTTTCTGTGACCTCACTGACCTGTCACATCAAATGACAGGATGACGACGTGAAGTCAACACTGAAACCAAGAGTAGCTCAAATAGAGGAACACACACACACACACACACACACACACACACACACACACACACACTCACACACACACACACACACACACACACACACACACCGAGAACAGACGGCTAGCGCTGGCTCGCTTATCGCCAGAGAATTTATGCAAATTTCTGGTGCCAGTAAATCACTGCAAGTCACTGTGAGATCTGAGATCCATATGTTGGGAGAAGGCAGCCTGTCAGTCTTTGATGTATAAATAAACTATCTGACAAGTGTTTGACTGACAGGAGATTAATCCCAGCGGAGAAGAGAGGAAAACCTTTTAGTGGTGGTCTGTTTCTTTTTTTCTGCTCTCATAACTTGATTGATTTACACAGGCTTATGAACTGGTGTCTCATAACTTGATTGATTTATACAGGCTTATGAACTGGTGTCTCGTATCGGAAATATAGCCAGCGGTGGAAATAGTACTCCTTAAAGGAGTAGTTCACCCCCAAAATTACATTTTTTCTATTGATTAGTCACGCCATGGAGAGTAGAGTTCAATAATATTTTTAGGTTTTTGTCACATTCCTAAGACAAAAATGTGATAACAATAAATTTACCCCCATTCGTTCCGGATGGGGACCCGTTACGAAACGGGTCCCCATCCGGAATCAATCTGAGTAAATTTACTCGAATCAAATTTTTGTCTTAGGAATGTGACAAAAACCTAAAAATATTATTGAACTCTAGTCTCCATGGCGTGACTAATCAATAGAAAAAAAGTCATTTTGGGGGTGAACTACTCCTTTAAGTAAAAGTTTCAATAGTAGAAATACTCTGTTATGGTATGGTCACACCAAAGTATGGTTGCCAGCTCTCAAGTGGATTATGCCATAATCAGGAAAATCAGGAAAGAATCAGGAAATGCTCGGGCCAATCAGTGACTTCCCTTCACTGTTCATTGATTGGCCCGATCATTTCCTGATTTCTCATTCTCGCTCCCTATAGACAACATTCCTGGCCGATTGCAGGAGGGAGGCCCCGCCCCCAAGTCGAAAGGGAACTTCCGGGTTCTGTCAGGCATGCATATAAACAAGAGGCAGTCACACACTCACACTCACGATAACATAACAACCTGGACTCACACTACTACTTTGCTTTCGTTATCTTTGATTACCTTCTGCTACAATGCCAACACATTGTGCAGTGCGTGGCTGTTCTAAGACTTCTGACCATCTGAAAGCTTGGCTTAATCAAGAGTGTGTGATCCATCTACCTAAGACCAAACAAAATTGTCCATGTCCTCCTATGTATGCATTCCATCAAATACCAAAAGATGATGTTGCATCTCGGATGTGGCTGAAGAATTTGAATTTGAAGAAACCACCGAAAAGGGTCTTTGTTTGTAGTTTTCACTTTGTTGACAAAAAGCCAACTACTGCAAACCCATACCCTGAGCTGTATTTGGGTTATGAACGAGAACCGAAGAAAACGAGACGACAGCTAAACCGAGTTGATCGCCAGACTGACCATGGATCTGAAGGTAAGAAAGCTGAAAATGGATTAATTTAATAGCTTAAGTAATTGTTTTGTGATGCTCTCTTTTGAGGTTAGCACTATGCTATATGTTAGCGGCTAACGTGGGCTTATACATAATTACCCCTTTGTGTTGACATGACCACACTGATACGACATAAACAGGCATCTTTTAAAACATAAATAAGCCACTTTAGCCCTATGTTATGGCTGGGTTATTTGAAAATAGCCGATCTACAATGACATACATACAGCAAGCTACAAGCTCACAACGCGTCGCGTTGTGAAAAGTATCAATACTATGTATTGATACTTTTACTTAAGTAGAAATGCGAGTACTTTTTCCACCACTGTGGCACACTAACCTTCAAAAGTATTCAATATGGCAGCTCACATGTTTATTTGCCAGTGCAAACTGTGGTACATGTGTTTACCTCTGCCATATGTATTACCCTGTTCATAAATGTTTGGCTAAATCCTTGTGTTCTCTCTGCCCCATTGTAGAAACATCCTCATGTGACCCAGAAACAGGTGCACCTGAACAACCAAATGCTCAGCCTGCACACGCTGATGGTAAGCAAGCTATTTGTTTTTGTTTTTTTAAATGTTTTTGTCTAACTTTAGTCAACTGTTGCAACATCAACATAGTTTTGTCCACATGTTTCACACTAGTGAATTATGGTCTATGCATTTATTTAGCATTCCCATACAAATGCAATGTAAAGATGCCAGGCACACCCTCCCATTCACACTGTGCATTGTTGTGCCAATGTCTTCATTTTGATTGCCAGGTAGACAATGGTGAGGCCATTTAATTTACACTCCCATACAAATGCAATGTGACGATGCCCGACACACCCTCCCATTCACACTGTGCATTGTTGTGCCAATGTCTTCATTTTGATTGCCAGGTAGACAATAGTGAGGCCATTACATTCAAATGCAATGTAATGATGGCAGACAATAATTAGTATCACATGCTCAATGCTGTAGAATTATTTGATTATAATGATATGTTTTTTTTTCTTTCTCTGACCTGCTACCCTGACAGTTTGTCAGACATGTGCCACTAAGCCTACATACAGAGATGCTGGAACACAGTGGGAAGACCCCTCGCTGCTTGATCATGCCTACAGTTCATCAACCACCAAAACAACAAACAAAGCTACACAGTGTGATGCAGGCACAGTGGCTGATCAGGCGAGCACCATGCTTCTTGGCGATAACGTCTGGCATGATCATGTTTATTTCAGATGCATATGCTGGTAAAAGCAGTGATAAGTACATCACAAGGAATTCTGGATTCCTGGATCACCTAATGCCTGGTGATGAGGTCATGGCAGACCGCGGCTTCACTATCCAGGGCTTGTTACGAGAAAGACTAGTTAGATTGAATATTCCTGCATTTACTCGCAGGCGTGCACAGCTGACTAATGAGGAGGTCACACGCACCAGGCGTGTTGCAAATGTGCGCATTCATGTTGAACGGGCCATCAGAAGGCTCAAAGTGTTTAGGATTTTATCACAAACTTTCCCCATCAGTTTGATACCAAAAGTGGACAAAATCCTGAGAATATGTGCTGCCCTAGTTAACCTGAGGCATGCACTGATCAAAAACGTGTCTCCTGAGACTTGAGTGGGTGTTTCAGTTTCAGAGTTGATTTGCTGTTTTGCTTTGTTTTGATCTCATGTACAGTATGGATTTTTTTCCTCATGTATGATTTTCCCAATAAAGTCTTTTAAAATATGAATTGGTGTTATTTCTTTACAGCTTGAATGCCCATGGTGTTTCCCAACATTTTAGCTTGTGACCACAAAGAGAAATTACATGTTTGCCTGGGAACTAAACGAGTGAAAATAGCAGATCTACAAGCGTGTCGCTTCACACTTGAGCTGGTAGATTGGCTATTTTCACTACTTCTTAAATATTTGTATTCTAATTTTCACATGTGATTTCAAGTTTAATGATGCTTGCTTTCAGTTCATTTAAGCTGATCACTGTAATAAAACCAACACACAGTAATGACTCTCAATCAAGTTTTATTTGTCAGTATTCAAGTGACAAGTTTCAAATTTCAAGAAAAACAACAACACTGCAACCAGTCTATGCTAAATAACACTGCACACACAAATAGCAAATGAACAACTTCAGGGTGATTTCACAATTGTGCGATATGCAGGACAAAACTCTAAGTCTCCCTGCAAAAACTCATCCACAATTCTTGGGAGCATGTGGGCAAAATAGAAGCTACGCAAACGTGCAACCTGCTGCTGGGCAAAGACAGTGTCAAATGGTACTGGGATTTCTACGTTATCAGAACTGCTCCACAACAACAACAATGCTTTACTAAGTCCTGTGCAGTGCATTCCGATTTGCACCTGCATGTAGTAACCCCTTGACCCCTTTTGGCACACCTGGTATTCTGCATTGACCACGTCTATGTCACTGATGCGTGCCACTTCACCTCTGAAAGTCTTGTTTTTTCGCACCACTGGTGACTTTATCTCCAAAAGTGTATCCGTGTCGATGATCCCATCAGGACTTGCTGCCAACCACGGCTCTCCTGGGCACAACACCAGACCTTTGCTTTCAATGCTGAGGCCCTGGTCCTGTAAAGACTGTCTGGCAACCTCTTCACTTTCTGTTCCGTGACGTGTTGCTGTGTTGCCAAGAAAAGTTGGGTGGAGATGCCCTGACAAAAACGTGTCAGGTTTTGTGGTAAGACGAACTGGGACCTTTTTTGCTGTGCTGGCAGTAATGCGTACCTTACGCATATCATGCCACAGTTGCTCTTTGCTCTGTCCTTTTGTGTGCTGTTCGATGGCCATCAACTGGGTTGCAGACATGTTGATGTAGTCATCGTAAAATGTTTTGCATTTCACACAGGCCAACGGTGTTTCATGGTTGTCATGGACCAGTGAAGCTGGCAGGACTTCCACAGGTTGAACAGGCTTAGCAGAGGGTTTAGAGTGGAAGTGGGTGGAGACGAGGCTGTTATCAATGCGAGTGTAGAACGGTGCCACTGTCAGGCGAAGCCTACTCTGTTTCCAATCTTCATGACAGGTGTAGTGTACAACAGGCTTGGAGGGTCCAGCTGGCCGATCTTGAGATGGCAGGAAGAGTTTCTCTCTGCTGTGGCGTTTGAATCTGATGTCACTCATTTTGCTCTGCCAACAGTTCTTTTTGGACCCGGCATTCCACTGATTCTGTCCATCTGTGCAGGCATGTCCAGTCTTCCCCTGTCTCACAGCATTTTCCACCTAGAAAATATGAAGACATAAGGACATTAAGCATAATACAAAAACACCCATGCAATTATACAAATAAATAGAAAGGGGTAGGGAGTGACACCACCTTTTAACCAGTGGTGTGATATGGATTTTAGAAGTGTGGGTCCTCTAAATTCATGACATCATGCTCTGTTTTTATTGTTAATTAGTGTGCATATGAGGCGCGCGTGCGTGCAGCATAATAAGTTACATTAACACACACACACACACACACACACACACACACACACACACACACACACACACACACACACATATATTATATTTGACTCCTGTCCTGCGGGAATCCCACGGGACCCACAGGAATTATTGTCATCCTCTACCAGACATCATGGGATTTGCGATGTAGCCAGCCAATTTATTTAGCGCATCTCTCGCGCAGCATCAGCAAAACAACGTAGCAAATTCATCTTACCAATGAGCCAATGCTACATACATACAGAAATACATCTCATTTTCGTATTGTACATACCTTAAACATGATTGCTGCTGCATGACTGCAAACATGCCCAGGTCCAGTGACACAAGTGCATCCAGCTGTCTCAATGAAGCCTTCGTCGGTTACCAAAACCCACGGACCGTGGGCGTCGTTATTGAGACACTGGCTCGGTTCAACACTGGCCTTAAAAAAAATAAAGCCGTCCAGTTGATGGCTTAACACAACACCAACTTTTTCGCCGTGGAGATACTGATATGCCATCGTACTTTTAACAGCGTCCTGCTGAACGTCATCGACAGCCGTTGATGTCATCAAGTAAAATACCATTTTGTCTAACGTTATGTCCGGCCATGTCGTCATGTCGTCCTTCCAAGTATGGACTGTAGATGGGTGTGGAATCGTCAAAACCCCGTCTCGTATCAGCTGAGTGGATGAATGTTGCCATTTCAGTGGCATCGTGGCAAGTAAAAAACAGAAAGTAGTAAAAACAAGCACGTCCAAGCGGTCCGATCAGCTGGTGGGAGAGTGAGCTGTGACGAAAGCAGGAAGTCTATTTACGACTGAGCCCAAAAAAGGGCTTCCGGTCGGAAGTAGGGGGCGTGGCCAGGCATGTTGTCTATAGGCCGAAGTCCAGACTGATACCGTGGAGGAACGTGTGAGTGAATCCATGTTATCAGTCCGGCTGATGCCAGGCTAATTCATGTGTGCTTTGTAATAATTAAGCAATATTACACGAGAGGGTGTGCATTAACGCGGTTATCCTGCACGACAGCCTTTTCGCAGGAACGAGCCCACAGGCGAGTTCGGTAGGAAGGTCTGGAGTGCAGGATAACCGTGTTAATGCAGACCCTCGAGTGTAATATTGCGATTACAACTGTTGCCCTTAAAAAAAAACACGTCAACTTTATTTCATTGTAATTAAGATATTCGATAGGAATTTGTAATTTTTGAATGCCACATTTAGCTACTGTGAGCTAAATGTCGCCTAGCATAGTGTGGGGAGAGAGGAGCGCTTGCTGTCTTTCGTGACCAACGCAGCTGATTTCTTTATTTGATGAGACGGTGCAGTAGTGCTCGTTATATGCACGGTTGGAGAGCCTGTTTTCCATTGAGAGCCCGACTACCTGTTGTATAATCTGAAGTAACTAGTAGCCTACTTAAAGTTTACAAATAATTGTAGTGGAGTGAAAGGACAATATTTGCCTCTGAAATGGAGTGGAGTAGAAGAAACAGTACTACAGTAAAGTAAAAATAAATACCTCAAAATACGTAAGTAGGCCTACAGTACGTAACTAAATGTTTACTTTACACAGAGACGCGATGACCAACTATATACAGTATGTATGAATCAGGTTTAATCATATCCTCGGTTTATAGGGTCTGTCGGGTGGATACCTCACATGTCCAAGACTGTTACTTTTAGGGATTAAAAATTCAAAAAACATGAAAAGCAGCAGATCTACAAGCTCAAAACACGTCATTGTGCCACGCTTTGAGCTTGCAGATCTGCTATTTTTGATGCTGTAGTGCAGGGGTCTTCAACAGGGGGTCCGGGACCCCTAGGGGGTCCTCAGAAGTACTACAGGGGGTCCTCCAAATCTTTGTGTGATAGAAAGTTTTTTTCTTTAACCACTAGCTTTTTTTTGGGTTCCATATTCTGAGAAGTTTAGCCAAAAATAGCAGATCTACAAGCTTATAGATCATCTATTTTTGGTAAAGAGGTTTGGTGTAGAGGGGAAAAAGAGCAGACTAAGTACAGAGTGAAAGGTCAAGTTTATTAAGTATTGGTGTGTCAAACAATGAAACTATATGGAATCTACAAAAAGGTTGTGGGGGTCCCTGCTTCATCTCTCTCTCAACTAAGGGGTCCCCGGCCTGAAAACGTTGAAGACCCCTGCTGCAGTGTGACGCTGTAGAATGATCAAATATAGGGCGTTCTTTTACGAAAAAACACAAAGAGTTAAGCTAGGGAGATAGGAGTTTGCCACCTGTCAGAGACATACAGTAGATAGATGGGTCAGATATGGGGCTTTCCTTTCCTCATACTTACGGGTAGTGGTGAGTTTTGCCTCTATTTATTGCACAACCAAGGTTTTCTTACGCTGCATCATTCATGGTGCCAGCAGTTATTATTTCACAAAAGGTGAAGAAACGGTGGTGGGGTTGAAAGGAGGACGTTGTTCGCTGTACTACCACGTTTTAGAATGTTGGAACATCCATCAATATGTACATTCACTCTCGTAGTCGTGGGAGACATTGATAGATATTCATTTATCTGCTTTAACAGTTTATTGAAGTCTTTATTAGAAGTTTGCATAGGAAAAGGTACAGTTTCATGACAGTACAGTTCAATGGTACAAGGCCGGCTAAAAGGATACGCTCAAGTAAGCACATGACTTATTTAAAGAACAACTTTAGTTTTTTACAACAAGGGTTCATATTTTAGATTCTAATTAAAGAATATAAAAGATGAGTGTTAAAATGATTTCATTTACTTCTTTCTATTGTTTTAGAGATTCTTATTTTAGTGGCTGCGGGCATGCCTACAAGTGGCTAAATATGTCATTTTACACAGGATAAGCCCATTCCCAAGATACAACGCAAACCTTTCAAGGTTGGTTGTGACTTATGGGGGCTAGAAGTGTTACTGTAAATAGCAATAAAGAAACTGCTGGCTTATTGTGTCTAAAAATACATATTTAGCCACTTGTACGCATGCCCCCATGCGTACGCATGCCCCACAAACAATTGAACGAAGCAAATGAAAACACTTTTAACGCTCACTTTTTCTTTTCTCTAATTACAATCTAAAATATGAACCCTTGTTTTAAAAAAAACAAAGTTGTCCTTTAAATTGAGATCCTTTATTTAAACTCATATAACATTGAATGACAGGCAGATAAAACACATCGCTATGCAGAGAAAATGAGAAACAGAAACCGTGGTTTCACAGGTTAAGTGAAGAGGTCCGGGCAGGGACGTGCTGGCCATTGGGAAAAGCTGGACAACTCCCGAACGGCCGGTTCATTCCCGGCCGGTACAGGCCGGCCATTAGGAAAATGGCCGGCCGGAAAATGGGCAGCCAACAAAGTAAATCGTCACTGTCTGGCAGAAACCTTGTATCTCCAAGTTTCAAAGCAAAGCCCTGCTTCATCATACGCACGAAAGTAGTGAAAACAGCAGATCTACAAGCACACAACGCCTCGCGGTGCGAGGCGTTGTGTGCTTGTAGATCGGCTGTTTTCACTAGTTTAAATCATTTTTAAAATGATAAATGCAAAACAAACGGTTTTGGACATACAAGGTTTCCACCCGACAACAACTAAATATAACTCATGTAATTGGCCCACTGGCTTTTCACTTGTCATGATCTGAAATGGCAAATCTTTGAGTAGCAGCAGCTCTATAGCGCGCAATGAGGGCCTCTCTAACTCTTTCCCGGACTGAATCAGGGGCCCAGCACGTCCCTGGGTCCGGGGACGGGGAGACCCAGCTGTCAGAGGTGGATGTTGGTTGTTTCACAAGCGATTACGTAACAGAGAAACGGAGGCTCCCGTGTTTCACAGAAAGGTGAAGAAAAAGGTGCGTGGCGGGGGGAGGGGGGTTTTACAGCACTGTGAAATCTTAGAACGTTGTGTGGCCCTCATATGAAACATTGATATGCATCTAGAGAAAGGCTGTAAAGTTGCTATGAGCTTGGAATCCCCAACAGTGAAGTCACTGGTGGTGGGAGGCAGGTTTCTGAACTGATTGGTCCAGGCCTGGAATTTCGTCATTTTAGGGGCAAGGTCACTTGGCCTTTGGTGTTGTCCATTGTTTGAGGGCACAAAGGCCAAATGCCAGGGCAGGAAGGCCATCAAATAAAACATGATTTTAGTCCATTGAAAGAATTTGTTGGATTTAAGGGTTATAATAAGACAACCTAATCTGCAGTGAAATAGATAAATGATGGTATTTACAATTTGCCATGCTCAGCCCTGCACCAATCAAAGTCACTGGATTGGCTTAAAGATGGGGACTCTGGGGAGTTAAGATTTCAGAATCTCAACAAAGGCACTAGTGTCTACATGACAAGAAAGAGACACCGGTGTCTACTATCTACATATTGACAAGAAAGAGACCGGAAAGTGGTCCTGTCAGCTGGGGCATTAAGGCCACTGTGGTCTCAGGTCATGCCATTGGTTTGAGGGGCACAAGGCCAAACTGAGGGGCAACGACGGCCATGGCATTCATGGACTCCATGAAATTCCTGCCCTGGACTGGTCTATTTTTGTATTGATTTCCTTTGACTACATCTCCTAACATAATTTCGGACCATTATAACAAAGTCGCATTTATTTGTTTTTTATTTAACTATCATCATCAATATTTAATATCAATGGTCTTTTGTCAGGTGCGTGCAAGGTAAAGAATACAATACAATTATAGCCTTTCTTTGACAACAGTCAAAATCCTGACTAATTACTTGCACGCTCAGCTGCATAGGTAGGTAGCCGTGTGTGTTTCAGCCCGTAGCCAATCAGGGACCAGCATTTCTGGTAATATCACGATTAACAGCCAATGGGGAACCAGCATTCCTAGGCCATGTATGGCCTGCTTGTCCGCAAGACGCAAGTTGGCACCTCGACAGAGTACAGTTCTAGTTATACTCTAGTCTAGGGAAATCAGACTGTACTTTGTCTGCTCTTTTTCCCCTTCACACCAAAGCTCTTTGCCAAAAATAGCCGATCTACAAGCTCACAACGCCTCGCAGCGCGAGGCGTTGTGAGCTTGTAGATCTGCTATTTTTGGCTAAAGAATTCTCTGAATATGGACGCTATAGGGTTCAAGTGGTTAATATAAAAAAGGAGAAAAGAAGGTTTCTATCAATCACACAAAGATTTGGAGGACCCCCTGTCGTAACTCTGAGGACCCCCAAGGTGTCTAGACAGAAAAGGTCTCCTCTCATTATGAGCATTGAACATATATGTATAAAAGATATGGACATCTTGAAGCGAAGCCATTGGTTTCTATGCAGCGCAAATGACACAATATGGGTCCTTGGCATGGGTGTTGCCATCATAGATTGAAATGCAACCAGAGGAGGCTATTGGCTGCCAACGGTCACGTGCAACCGCAGGGATACATGGGAGAATGTGGTCGGAGCCTCCCGAAATACAGCACACGAAGAAGAACACAGCCAGCTGGTATCAGTTTAGTTCATCAATTTTAACATAAATGGGACCTTATTTTCACAAAACGCATATCATCGTTATTGAAAGGCAATTTTTAACTAGCGATAGGAACCATAAAGTATTCATGAAAATATTAAAAGTATTAATTAAGGTTAGAACTGAATGAAATGAATGGGATCCAATGGAGAACAATTCTTTTTGCAACCGTCCAGGGGTAAAACAGCGCAACTAGCGGCCAATCATAGGAAGTTTTACTTCCGTATTGGGCTCATTTTAAATCGGCGGAACTCTCCCCCTGGCATTGAATGAATGAAAGATAAGGCTGAAAATGGGTGAAGTGCTCCTTTACTTGACACACACACAGTAGAGCAGAGGGTCAGCCTAGCCTTCATTGGTGTTAATTGTGACTGAGCTGTGGGCCTGCATGTGGAAGTGATCACACATTAATGTGGGCTCAGCCTCCACCACCACAAGCAGCACATGGATCATTATTATTACCCCGCCTTGGACGTCTGCCGGTTGTAGGGTGGGTTCTGCAGCTGGCCGGGAACTGTGTGTGTGCATGTGTGCATGTGTGTGTGTGTGTGTGTGTGTGTGCGTGCGCGTGCGTGCGTCCAGCTATAGCAGGGTTCCCCAATAGGTGGCCCGCGGGCCATTTGTGTCTGGCCCCCACCAACCCAACCCCAGTAATAATGGTGGTATAAGAGCAGCAACAACACTAGTATATCGTCGTTGTCGGGTGGAAACCTCATATCTCCAAATGTGTACGTTCTTTCACAAATACAAGGCCATCGCACAAAAGTAGTGAAAAGTCTGAAAACAGCAGATCTACAAGCACACAACGCCTCGCACCGCCTAACCCTGTGCTTGTAGATCGGCTGTTTTCACTAGTTTAAATAGTTTTTAAAATGAGTATGCAAAACGAATGGTTTTGGACATACAACCCGACAACGACGATATCTGAACTGTCGCAGTCGCTGGAGTAGCGGGAACGCCGCCGTCGCCCCCTGCAATGTTGTGGCCCTCAGCTTGGTACCCTAGACATGATTTGGCCCTTGGGGAAAACTAATTGGGGAACCCTGAGCTATAGCCATGGTCCATAGCGTTAGGAGTTCTTCTCTTCAACTCTATGCCTCTATTGAGGGGGTTCCCCAGCAAGATTTAGTCAACATCACTTTACCCCAGTTTAATGTGCTGACTATACGAAAAGATCTTTAAAAAAAAAAAAGTCTTCAGTGGAAATGTTTGGAATCATTTCGATAATGTTCAGCAACACAAATCTTCTCTTTGGTATGGGTCCCTAGTGGCACAAACGGCTTCCAGGTGGGGGTCCCTAGCCAAACACTTATGAATCTAGGGGTCCTTGCCATCAAAAAGTGTCCCAATCTCACTGAGAGCCAGTCATCTCGGAAAGTACAGCTTTAGACAGGGACTGAAAATACCTTTTTTTTTTTTTTTTCACTAAAATGTGATAAAGCCACTAAAGCATTTCATAAATTTCAGGCTACATTTCACTTAAACGCCAGAGCTTAACTCTGCATGTAAATAAGACTTTTTTTAATTAATGTGAGAGATCGTCAGGTCATTTGCAGGTTAGACATTTATTTAGAACTTGAATATCTCAAAAGTACTATTTCAGCATGGCATCATTCTATAAGCCATATCTTCAAAACTGTTGGGTCAATCTCCACAACCAATATATCACTTTGTAGCTATGATCCCCAGCTTTCAAATGTAATGAAAAAATGAAAATGAATAAAAATCCAATGACTGGCTCCCAGCCAAATTGGGACACATTAAAGTGTGAGAACCGTGCAGTGACTAGGGAGCGTGGCTGCTGTCCTGCAGCAGTGGACAGACTAGTGCCGGGGTTTTCAAAGTGGGTGACGGGGCACCCTGGGGTGCCGCGAGATCATATGGTAATATTTGGAATTCATTTAGTCTCATTTTAAACTTGAAGTATACTAAGTTATTTTCAGTCAGTTCTAACCAAAATGGCTGTTATCTCAACGTTTTCCTCGCAACATAATCACTAGAATATCGTCACTGTCGGGCAGAAACCTTGTGTCTCCAAGTTTCAAATGTGTACGTCTTTTCTTTTGGTAAAGTAAAGCCCTGCTTCATCATACAAGACCGTCACACAAAACTAGTGAAAACAGCCGATCTACAAGCACAGTTGTGTGCTTGTAGATCTGCTGTTTTTACTAGTTTAGTACATTTTATAGATGATAAATACAAAACAAACGGTTTTGGCATACAAGGTTTCCACCTGACAAAGACGATATGCTATAAATATAAGGTGCTGGGAGTGAAAATTATAATGTAGGGGTGCCCCGGATTAAAACAAATATTCATGGGGTGCCCTGAGACAAAAAAGTTTGGGAACCCCTGGACTAGTGGACAGACTAGTGGACAGACTAGTGGACAGACTAGTGGACAGACTAGGGTCTAGGCTAGGTACTAGACTAGGGTGGACTAGACTACACACAACGCCTCACATCGGGAGGCTTTGTGTGCTTGTAGATCAGCTGTTTTCACTAGTTTTGTGCGACACTCTTGTATGCTGAAGCAGGGCAAAAGACGTACACATTTGAAACTTGGAGATACGAGGTTTCTGCCCGACAGTGACGATATTTTAGTGATTATGTTGCGAGGAAAACGTTGAGATAATAGCCATTTTGGATAGAACTGACTGAAAATAACTTTGTACTTCAAGTTTAAAATGATACTAAATATTTTTTCAGGTGTCCAAATAAATTCCAAATATTATCAAATGATCTCGCGGCACCCCTGGTCTGCCGTCGCGGCACCCCAGGGTGCCCCGTCACCCACTTTGAAAACCCCTGCACTAGGGAGCATGGCTGCTATCCAGACAGCAGTGGACAGCGACAGGGAGTGGCCAGACCTTCCCTTCCCTTCCGTTCCGTCCTTCCAGTTGACTCAACTTGTTGGCCCTGAATCACAGACAGATGCTGCTGTGACTTTTACTGTAGCGTATGAATGGGATCAGAGTAGCAGTAAGAACACTCACTCGAGTACTGTACATAGGTACAAGTGTGAGGGTCTTTTACTTTGATATGTCATACTTCAGCCATTAAAAAAGAAAATAGCTGAACTTGTAGATCTGCTATTTTCTTTTTAAATGATCAAATGGACCATTCGTGATGAATAAGTCTGCCGGGTGGAAACCTTGTGGGTCCAAAACTGTAACTTTTCAGGATTAAAAATTCAAAAGTAGCAGATCTACAAGCTCAAAACACATCGCTTTGTGCCGCGTATCAAGTTTTTGTTTCAAGGTTGGGAATTAATGAACTCTAAAGTTAGAATATGGAGATAAAAGGTTTCTGTTTTAGTTAAGTACTTTTACTCAGAGCTCAGAGTACTACAGAGTAGAACATTGAACATGCAGTGTGTAATATGAGGCCTACATGCGTATACGGTCCCATACGGAACCATTACTGCACTAACCTCAAACAAACATGATGTCAGTCCTCCAAGACCAAAACACATGACACACCACCCACTCTCAATGTAGGGCCCGGGGACCGACACGGGTCCAAATGGACTCTCATTGCGACCGCTAGCTAGTCGTAGTTATTATGAAAACGTCCAGCTCATGTCCGTCAGTGCGTTGCGCTAATACACAACATTTCACTACCTATCGACTTCAGTTCCTGGCAATATATTTTGGTTCTGTTCAACTGTTTATGTTGACATTCATCCTGGAGGGACATGTTTGTCAGGGGGAGCTGGCCACATGCAGTGGCCAGGGCTCTTAATTGCTCCCTTGGAACTTCAGAGGGGGCAATTGGTTGGTAATTGATTGGGCCATAAAAGTGTCAAGTGCTCGTTAGTGATCTCTTGTATCAATGAAAGCATCAAAGACAACAAGCCTACCTGTTTGATGCCTGTCATAGAGGGGAGGTGGGGGGTTTGCAGTGTTGTACCCGAACGCGTTCAATGAACGATCGTTCATGAACACGTTCATATTTTGGACGAACGTGAACTGAACGCTCTTTGTTTTCCGCTTGATGAATGGTATTGTCGAACGCGTTCATTCTGACGTCCGTGAACGGCGCTCGTCGTCTTTCTTTGCGTTGTGCATTCACAATGCTCCAATAGTACCCAGCTGCAGGCTCGCAGACCTCGCCAACTCGCGGACGTTGATATGTGAGCGCCTGAGCGGTGCTGTCTGCACTGTGTGCATCTCTTTACATGAAGCGCTGAGTCTCCTCCTCGTTACGTTGTCTCCCACCCAAGTAAAGCCTGACTATGTGTTGCAACTTGCATGCCGAAATAGCTGATCTGCAAGCTCACAACGCATCGCATCCACGAGACAATGTGAGCTTGTAGATCAGCTATTTCAACCAAAGCGGACGGTTAGAAGCGTCTGCCTTCACAATAAGGGTGTGGAAGATTGGGCACTGCACACCTAAATATTGTGGGCACCTCAATGTTAAGTTGGATGAAATAATTGCTGTGTGTGGTTCTATACGGGCTGTGTCAATCATTTTGACAAATAATAGCTTGCAGCAACGTCTAAAAAACAAAACAAAAAAAATAACATTTGGATAGCCAAAAGTATAAGGTTAAAAAAAAAGAACGAAAAATAACTACGTTAGTTCATTTTGAGGAACCATGAACTTTAGTTCAAAATGTAGAATTATGAAATATGAAATTAACTAGTTCATTTTAGAAGTTTTGAACTTGAACTTAATTAATTTTGAAAGTGGACTTTCCCAACACTGGGGGTTTGTACACAGACTTGCCTATAGTTCCCCTTTAAAATATAGAATCAGGCATCCCTTCATTTGAGTAATGCCTCATTCACACTACAGATATATAGTTGAACGTTTAGCTTGGTAATTCAACGTAATCTCAATGGAAACCAGCTTTAAAGCTTTCAAAGCTTTGTTCTGAGCATCTCCTGCATCTTTAAAGCTGGTTTCCATTGAGATTACATTGAATTACCAAGCAAAACGTTCAACTATATATCTGCAGTGTGAATGAGGCATTAGGCTTATTTAGAACACATTTTGGCAAATGGGCCCATAAGCGTCCATTTGGTTTTATTTGTACACTCTCAGTTATGGACCACCATAACGGTCCATTTTGACCCGTTGGTCCCCGAACCCTATGTTGAGAACCAGTTGACACATGCTGTGCAGTATAGGTTTTGATGTGATGTTGTACACTTATAAATGACTGTGTGTGCACGCAGTGACAACAACCCCACCATTTATCTACTTAGCTGTTGTCACAACGCTCTATCATTTGGCTCAACAAAGAGACATAAGTGCGTGCGTGTTGAGTGAGTGCGTGCGTTAGAGAGAGAGAGAGAGAGAGAGAGAGAGAGAGAGAGAGAGAGAGAGAGAGAGAGAGAGAGAGAGAGAGAGAGAGAGAGAGAGAGAGACTTTAGTACAGGGGGGTCAATTGGGTACGGCATGGTCCAGGGGGGAAAATAAAAGTTACTTTTAAATATAAATACCGGTACATGAATGTCTCTTTGTCTATCTGTGCTGGTTATTATGTTGTTAAAATACAGTAAAATAACTACAAATGCAACATTTTACAAAATGGTCACTTTAACAAGGTATTATAATTAAATTATATTCCCAGGTTCCGCAGGTCAGCTGCACAGGTCCAATGCATTATTGTTAATTGTGGCACGTTTACTAACATGCCAAGTTTAGCTGCACTTGAACAACCGTTCCAGGCTGCCATATCCAGCCCAAGAAACTGTAGAAACGGAGGGGGAAAAAAAGAAAATGTACTTCTCAAAATAAATGAATCATGCCTGTTGATAAGGTATATGGCAACATGACTGGTGTCTTCGCGCGCGTTCAAGACACCAGTCATGTTGCCATACCTTAGTTTTTTCTGAACTGACGCCACTGCTTGAGTAAGTGCGTGAGTAGCTTATATGTATTATGCGCATCAGAGAGAGACAGAGATTTCTGCGTCAAAGTTATAACGCAACTGTAAACTATCTGTCCATGATGTGAGTTATTATTTCCAAGGTCGCGTCGACTAATCGCTTGACTCGCAACAGACAATAGAAGTGTTTGAAGTGTAGCAACAACTCAGTATCAAAGCTCTGTGAGTGTGACCGCTATACAGACAGTGTGACGTCACAGTGCAGCGTTTCAAAGCGACCTCCTTTCCTTCAGATCCTCACAGTGAGACTGAGGAGGAGCAGGGACAACATCACAGTCTGATCATCTTCTACATCCACAGAGGTAGGAGCATTATCTTCACTGCTTTTAACTTCATCTTTATGCCTGTTTCATCTAGAGTATATGTTACGAAGCAGAGAGAGGAGTTTTGATTGATTGATTTGATTGATGGATTGAAAACTTTATTAGAAGTTTGTAGTAGCAGTTTCATTGCAGATCCAGTTACAAGGTCAACTATATATAAAGGCATCGAGACCTCAAAGCTTGTGGGCTTGTTTCAATTGGGGTCCTTTTTTTAAAAACTCATATAACATTGAATGACAGACAAATTAAACACCATATAGGGCTACTATGTAGAAATAAAAGTTATTTACTATAGAAAGATCAGGGGGAGGTAAAGTTTGATAGAATACTTTATTAATAGCTTTGCAAATAGTCGACAGTATGATTTAACAATGTTGCTAAAAGGATAACAAAAAAGTTCTATAGGGACTTGTTTTCATTGTGGTCTTCTATGTAGCCTATTCAATTCATCCAGCAGTTTAAATATAGCCTATAGGCTACTTTAGGGGAAATTGCATCAAATGGAGTGTGCATTTATTGTCAGAGTCTTGTAGCCAGATGTTCATATGTGGGGGTTCATTCACTTTAGCTGTTCGCACTGTGCACTCTAGCTGTAAAACTAACTTCAGCTAAAATAAAAGGAAATTAATTTAAATTGAGTCAATCAGGCATTTTAACTGGAATACTTGTAGGTCAGGAGGACTTGAGAGAACAGATGGCAATAAAACATTTCAATTCTAACTGTATTTTTCATATGTTTACAGCTCTTGAAAACACTTTCAAAAGCGGTAATTATGTATATTTATTGGTGATCTAAGATATAGTGTGCAAATAAAAACAAAAGCAAGATTCAGACGCAATATATATAAGACCACAGGGCAAACATAAAGAACAAAGTCTGCCTGTTAACTTCTGTTCAGCTTTTTCTCGGTTCTTACACTTTTACATTTAATAAATAGGCTGCTTGACAGTTCTTCATTTTACCTAGGCCTACATAGAAGGTGCCTCACTTATTAAAATAGTATTTTTCAACACCTTTCATAAAATGAGGCTTGTAAACGTTGACAACGTATGAGACGTTTATTCAACTGTATATTTAGAACGTGTTTGGAACGTATTTATATGGAGCGTTACTGACGCCTAGAGGATGATAATAGGTATAGCAGGCAGAACACTGATGCACGCAGTTCCTCTTTACCAGCTGTAAAGGATGCAACAAACACATTAATGCCTTACTAATTACAATTCAATAATAGGATTGTGAAGAGGGATGTTCTGCATGAAGAGTGCTTTTATGTTTGATATAAGTGTATTTTCGTGCCAATATTTTTATACATAAGTGACATTTTGGATAGTGACAGTAAAGGTGGTACTGAATTATTGAATTACTTCATGTGCTGCTGGGTATATTAACCTACAGTGTACCAATGTATTAATTAGCCTAATAATTAATATAACTTACAGTAGAGTAATAATATACTCTAAGTGTGCAAACTAACTTGTAACTAAAGCTGCCAACTAATTGTAGTCAAAGTGAGAAGTACAATATTGCCTCTAAAGGTGTAGCGGAGTAGAAGCACTGTATAAAGTATAACAAATGTAATGTCAAAGTTCTTCAAACGTTGTAGTTTATACAACCACCATCATGTGTAGTGTAGTGTTCATGAAGAGAGGAAGAATAGAGATAGAAAGAAGAGAAGGTAAAAACAAGAATAGAAACATGTAAAATGTACAAATGTTCCTGATATGAATACTAAAAAATACAAAAATACAGTATACACATGGAGCATAATAGTAACCGACATGTAGATGAGTTTAAAAACAGAAACATTATGCAGATGTGTGCACAAGCTGACAGTAACAGAATGGTAACAGATATACAGTAGATTAGAACATAGAACACAAGGCCTGTGTGCATCCAGATAAAGAGCAGTAATCTGCATATCTGCATGTTTTTGTGACTTTTTTTCCTTGACTGCAATGTTAAAAATGTAACTTGCACGTAGCTTGTTATTTAGACCAATGTGCTCTTTGTTTACCTGTGATCCTAGTTTACTGAGGCTACACTACAAACAATGTCTCTCTGCATTGAGTGCATTCTATATGTAGCCTACTGTATGTGAGTATTACCATGCTTTTTGCAAGTGACTCTCGATAAGACTAAGAGTGTCTGCTAAAAGACTCCACTGTAAATAAGGACAGTAATTCAAGGAACCGTAATCCACGTGAAGGAAGGCAAAATGAATTAAATCATTCCAGTGTAGCAGGACAGTGTTCAGGGCTTGATGGACGTTCTAATGATACAGACTGAAAGTTCCACTTTAACCCTTTAAGACATGAAGCTGATTCTATAAATGTCTTCCAAGTCCTAACAGTTTTAAAAAGTGTGTTGCTATATCAGTGGTTATCCTTGGCCAGGTCATACCAAAGACTGTAGAAATAGGACCCAGTGCCTCCGTGCTTGGCACTCAGCATCAAGGGATGGTTTGGAGGGTTGATCAACAACTAAAAATGATACCGAGTGCGGCACGGCTGCGGCTCACCGCTCCAAGAGATGTGTCAAATTCTGAGAACAAATCTAGCATACAACAATCTATGTGACAAATTGTAAGACTTTAACCATATACCCTTTTCAAACTCTTTTCATGTCAAGGATCCCCAAAATTCTATTTGGCCGCTGACCTCCATCTCAAAATATTTAGTTACAGGGACCCCCAGAAGCAAAGATTTGCAAAGATTTGCTTCTGGGGTATTTATACATTTGCACACATTTTCATGATTTTTCAAAGATAGCAGACCGTGACGCCTTATGAACTTGTAAATGTGCTATTTTTAGTTAGCCAAACCATAAAATAATGGCTGAAGTGGTTAAAATGATTGAAAATACCTCAAATCTAAAAATCAACACCGATGCTTTCCCTATCTTAACAAGTGTTAGTTGAGTAAAGCACTTGTTACTTTACTTCCCCTGAGCCTGATGATGATGATGATGATGATGATGATGATGATGATGTGTCCTTCTGGTTCCAGAACAATGATGGATTTGCAGAGCACGTCCGAGCCCGTCTACCACTACGGCAACACCACGGACCTCTCCGGCGTCAACGGCTCCCTGGGCGAGGACGAGTACGACGACTACAAGGACGAGCACGCCGAGCTGCGCCAGTCCCTGAACGTCATGTCCCTGATCGTCTACTGCCTGGCCTTCGTGCTGGGCGTGCTGGGCAACGGCGTGGTCATCTGGGTGACGGGCTTCAAGATGAAGAAGACCGTCAACACCGTGTGGTTCCTCAACCTGGCCGTGGCCGACTTCCTCTTCACGGCCTTCCTGCCGCTGAGCGTCACCTACACGGCCATGGACTTCCACTGGCCCTTCGGCAAGTTCATGTGCAAGCTGAACAGCACGGTGAGCTTCCTCAACATGTTCGCCAGCGTCTACGTGCTGGTGGTGATCAGCGTCGACCGCTGCGTGTCGGTGGTGTGGCCCGTGTGGGCGCAGAACCACCGCAGCGTGCGCAAGGCGTCGGGCGTCAGCCTGGGCGTGTGGGCGCTGGCGCTGGTGCTCAGCTCGCCCTACTTCATCTTCCGTGACACGGGGCCGTCCTTCCACGACCAGGACATCATCAACTGCTTCAACAACTTCGCCTTCTCCGACGACTACGAGTCGCGCGACGTGGTGCGCCTGCGGCAGTTCCGCCACCAGGCCATGACGGTCACTCGCTTCCTGCTGGGCTTCGTGGTGCCCTTCACCGTCATCGTGTCGTGCTACGCGGTCATCGTGCACCGGCTGCGGCGGAACCGCTCGCTGGCCAGCCACTCGGGGCGGCCCTTCAAGATCATCGCGGCGGTCATCACGGCGTTCTTCCTGTGCTGGGCGCCCTACCACGTCATGGCGCTCATCGAGATGGTCAACCACATGGCGGCCGACTTCAGCGAGACGCTGGACCACGTGACCACCATCGGCGTGCCCATCGCCACCAGCCTGGCGTTCCTCAACAGCTGCCTCAACCCGCTGCTCTACGTCTTCATGGGCCAGGACTTCAAGGACAAGGTGCGAAAGTCCATCCTCAAGGTGCTGGAGAGCGCCTTCACCGAGGAGGTGTCCCGCTCCAACACCTACACCAACTCTGGCATCACCAGCCGCAGCAAGGAGAAGTCCTACTCCGACGCGGAGGTATAGGCTCCCCTTGGACTACTGCAGGGTTCCCCAATTAGTTTTGCCCAAGGGCCGAATTATGTCCAGGGTGCCAAGCCGAGGGCCGCAACATTGCAGGGTGTGGGGGCGACGGTGGCGTTCCTCCTACACCAGTGACAGTTCAGATATCGTCGTTGTCGGGTGAAAATCTTGTATGTCCAAAACCGTTCGTTTTGAATTTATAATTTTTTAAATTATTTAAACTAGTGAAAACAGCCGATCTACAAGCACACAACGCCTCGCGGTGCGAGGCGTTGTGTGCTTGTAGATCTGCTGTTTTCACTACTTTTGTGCGACGGCCTTGTATGATTTGCGAAAGAACGTACAAATTTGGAGATATGAGATTTCCAGCCGACAACGACGATATACTAGTGTTGTTGCTGCTCTTATACCACCATTATTACTGGGGTTGGTGTGGGCCAGACAGTAGCCCCCTGCGGGCCGCAAATGGCCCGCGGGCCGCCTATTGGGGAACCCTGGACTACATTATAGCCCCTTTTCGACTGCAGCTTTAGCACCACACCACCCTACACCACACCACACCACACCACACCGCACCACATAAAAATATCTACCGGTACATTTTCCATTACACAAAAGTACCCCTATCGGTAAGAAACAAATTGACTCTTTTAACTGTGATTATAATACAATATAAAGTTGTATTACAACTATCCTAAATTATAATACACTATAATGGATTATAACTGTGATTATAATACACTATAAAGTATTAATGATTATTTTTTACTATGATGTGATAATTATAATACATTATAATAGATTATAATAGTGGTTATATAACACAATCAATAGAATCTATTATCATGTATTACAACTATATCCTGGTGGTCTAAATGAAAAGTCAGTGAGTGATCAGTCATCATGAAGTGTTTGGCCCTGTTTGGCCTAGCTCAGACCTACTCTAGATTGGATTTTTTAGTACCACGTTTAGTACCACTTTCACACCACTCTACCCAGGTCGTTGTAGTGGAAAAACCTGGCGCAAGTGGGTGGTGTGGTGTGGAGTGGTGTGGCGTTGGGCCAGTGGAAAAGGGGCTTGTGTTATGTACAATTGTAAATAGATTGTTTATTTTGTATTATTGTTCTCAGTACATGTATATGGGCTATTGTACCTTCATAATAATACTGCACATTCCCTTGAGATTAAAACGATGATGAACAGTATAGTTTGGAGATTGTCAGGTATGAGTTCGACATATCAGTCACAAAACAGGTTCACGGTTTTGTTAGTTTGTTTTGGCCATTTGGTTATTCACCATTTGGTTGCCGATCTGACGGCCGCTTATCTCCCGATTAGGGAGTCTTAATGGTGTACTAGTAAACAAAGTAAGTGTTGTCTAAAGCTGCAATCTTACTTGCTAAATCATGACTATAACCATTGGTATAGTATGTATGTTAATACAGTAAAGTTAGTACAACCGTATGGGCATCCCATGTCTATAATGTGTTATAAACATATTTATAATGCATTATAATCAGTTTATAACAGTATTCATAACACATTATAAAGCATTTTGTAATTACTTTTAAGGTCAGTTAAAAAAAAAGATTTTTGGGGACCCCTCTGGGGGTCCTGACCCCCCAGTTTGGGAACCACTGATGTAGACCCTGGTGTCTGGGTCCAGTGGAACCGCTGATGTAGACCCTGGTGTCTGGGTCCAGTGGAACCACTGATGTAGACCCTGGTGTCTGGGTCCAGTGGAACCACTGATGTAGACCCTGGTGTCTGGGTCCAGTGGAACCGCTGATGTAGACCCTGGTGTCTGGGTCCAGTGGAACCACTGATGTAGACCCTGGTGTCTGGGTCCAGTGGAACCACTGATGTAGACCCTGGTGTCTGGGTCCAGTGGAACCGCTGATGTAGACCCTGGTGTCTGGGTCCAGTGGAACCACTGATGTAGACCCTGGTGTCTGGGTCCAGTGGAACCGCTGATGTAGACCCTGGTGTCTGGGTCCAGTGGAACCGCTGATGTAGACCCTGGTGTCTGGGTCCAGTGGAACCGCTGATGTAGACCCTGGTGTCTGGGTCCAGTGGAACCACTGATGTAGACCCTGGTGTCTGGGTCCAGTGGTTGACAAGTAGTACTGTGATCAAGCAGGGATTGGCCTGTTGGAAGAGCAGTAGACGTGTTGGTTCAAACACTTGTTGGAAGAGCAGTAGACGTGTTGGTTCAAATCCTTGTTGGACTTCATATGAAAACTTTAGATTGCAGCTTTAGGCAGCATGATGCACACTGTCAGTTAAGATATTCAGTGGCGTCAGTTCAGAAAAAGCTAAGGTATGGCAACATGTTGCCATGCCTTAGCAACAGGCATGATATATTTATTTTAAGAAGTACATTCCATTTTTCTCCCCCTGTTTCTACGGTTTCTTGGGCTGGATATGGCAGCCTGGAACGGTTGTTCAAGTGCAGCTAAACTTGGCATGTTAGTAAAACGTGCCACAATTAACAATAATGCATTGCACCTGTGCAGCTGACCTGCGGAACCTGAGAATATACCATTTTGTCAAGATGGGGAGAATAACAGTGTGGAGAATATCATTTTAATACCTTGTTAAAGTGACCATTTTGTTAAATTTTGCATTTGTAATTATTTTAATGTAATTTAACAACATAATAACCAGCACAGACAGACAAAGAGACATTCATGGATTTATATTTAAAAGTAACTTTTATTCTCCCCCCTGGACCCAGGGTATGGCAGCTGCATACCCCTGCCATACCCAATTGACGCCCCTGAAGATATTTACTCACAACTACACGATTGTTTGGTGACCATAATTATTTATAAAATGCCTTATGTCATGAATGCAATTGTGTAAAACACTGCCTTTATCATAAAGCTGTCATAATGACAAGCACATTCCTTATAATGTCTTTTGATTGATTGATCATCAGGTCTGAATTTGTGTCAGAGTTACAAAGTTACAGAGACGTATGAAAAGAAAAATCTAAAGTATTGTTGTGTACAGAAAGGCAAAAAAAGAAGAATATATAATATATAAAGTGTCAAGACAGATCGGACAAAATTACATTTAATTCATCAAAAGATAGTTACATAGTGCGCCTTTAATGCTCAAAAAAGGTTTGTTTGATCTATTGAATACTTTATTAACAGTTTGCAAAGATAAGTACAGCACAATACAAGGTCTGCAAAGAGGATATTTCCTCTTATTTATGGCTTGTTTTCATTTGGGTCCTTTGTGATCAATTCATCAAAGTTTGAGAATCTTTGTTGTTATGTCAACATACATCCGTGGATATTACTATAGCAGCATTAGTAATGGTAATAAAACACAAACAAAAGCAAGAAGAAAAGAGTCTAAAACAGCAGCAGTAAACAGTAGTAGGCCTATACCAAATGTTTCCAGTAGAGGGCAGTGTGACTCCACACACAATCTGTCAGCTCCTTGAGAGAACGCTGTAAACACTCACACTGTCTCCTACTGATATAGAAGGTCAAAGGTCATCAACAAGGCATGAGAGTGTATTATTATGCTGTTGCTGGGGATCACTCCAGAAGATCAGCCTTTATATCCATTCCTCTATTCAGGGGTCTTCAACATTCCCGAAGGGTTCCCATGAATCCGGGCTCCCCCTGAGTCAATGTCGAAGAGTCCTTGAGCAAGACTCTAAACCCCTAGTTGCTCCCGGTGAGCAGGTTGGTGCCTTGCATGGTTTCCCCCGCCACCGGTGTATGAATGTGTGCGTGAATGGGTGAATGTAATGCACAATCTATGCGCCTTGGATAAAATCGCTATATAAATGCACCATTTTCCATTCAGCTCTCAGCTGAGGGCCTTAGCTGAGAGAAAGCTGGGGCAAGGAGTCAGGTCAGGGACCCCCACTACATATTGGAATTGGATTCATATTAAATCTGTGATTTTTCAGACATTTAACGACTTAAACCATCAACACTTTGTAAACTTCACCTTTGGCTCTGTACTTGGTCTGCTCTTTCTTCCCTGTACACCCCCCCCCCCCCCCCCCCCCCCTCCCCTTGCAGTATCTCTGAGGACCCCCTAGGGGTCCCGGACCCCATGTTGAAGACCCATGCATCTGATTGACTTGTTAATTGAGCATGTCCCCTCAATCAACATGTGCTCTTTGATGTAGACTGTCATTAAATTCTAAAATTGTTGATTGATTAATTGATTATACTTCAATACAAAGTCTGCTAAGAGGACTTAACCCCAAGAAAGCTTATGTCTTGTTTCCACTGGGGACCTTTGTTCTCAATTCATCGACTCATCAATACTTAATCCACTATTATGTTCTGTCTTGATGAAGCAGTTTACATACATGTTATTTACATGGTGATGTTGCATTAAGCTTTTTGTTTGGATATATTGTGTGGCCCTTTTGCTACATTAGCTTCTGAAATATGATGGAATATTAAATGAAACTCAAACAGGTCAGTCAGTGTTGAATGTTAACGATTATTATCATATTATTATTTGATTACCGGTTATGTAAAACATCTCACATCATATCACACTAGTCTCACAGTGATACAATGTCTCATCTCCATCCATTTAGGCCTAGAATTAGTGAATGCTTTAACCAGTGAAAAATAGCAGATATACAAGCTCACAGCGCGGCACCGAGTGCCACGCTGCGAGCTTGTAGATCTGCTATTTTTGAAAAATCTTGAAAATTTGAATTTTGACCCGATTCTATAAGTGTCTTTTGAATCCTTCTAAGGTTATTTGAAAAAACTATGTTTCTATGTCAGCAATCTGGCCAGCCATCGTCAAAGAAAAGGTCCTTTTCACTTAACTGGAGCTCAGTTAGTCTGTTCTTGAGAGACTACTATGTCAGTGGTTCTCAAACCTTTTCATGTGAAGGACCCCCAAAATTATATGTATTTGGCCACGGACCCCCATCTCAAAACATTTAGTTCCAGGGACCACCCAGAAGCAAAATCTGAGTTACAAACGTTCGCTTTGAAAATACATATATTCAAAGATTTGCACACATTTTCACGACTTTTTCAAAAATAGCAGATCTACAAGCTCGCAGCGCGGCACTCGGTGCCGCGCTGTGAGCTTGTATATCTGCTATTTTTCACTGGTTAAAGCATTCAATAATTCTAGGCCTAAATGGGTTAAAGCATTATTATTTGTGTTGTAAACCAACCGTTTACCTCTGAAATAAACACTCTTCTGGTGATTTACAGCTGATTTACAGCTGTGGGTTTTGAACCTTTTTATACTGTTGTTGTTGTTTACAGTTGTATATTGTTATTCTTATTATTAAAAATACTGTTTGCTTTTGAGTGAATGCCTGTGTCATTATAATACCCACTTGTCAGCAGTCACCGGTTTGAATTCTGGCCAACCTTACATGCTAACCATATTTCTTGTTTTTCTTGTTTTCTTTGCATTATTCAAGGTCTGAAAAAACTACAACATCTGGCTTTGGCCTACATCTGGCCTACAATCTGGCCTACATCTGGCCTACAATCTGGCCTACATCTGGCCTACAATCTGGCCTACATCTGGTCTATAATCTGGCCTACATCTGGCCTACAATCTGGCCTACATATGGCCTACATCTGGCCTACATCTTGGCACAAAATGATCAAAGTTTGCTTTGCGGGACAGTTAATGAAATTAACTCATAAATAGCATGCACTGCTTACTTCACACTAGGTGAGATTTTTATACAGTATATACAAATAACAAAATGTGTGTAGGGCTACACAAGGGCTGTGGACAGTTGGGAGAGTGTTTTCCGCTGGTGTTTCAGTCCGAGTGTATCAAAGGGTGCGTTCGGAAATGCGCACTGGGTCTGGTTAGGGTTAGGGTTGGTTTTAGGCATAGTTTTACTGAGGTTATAAGGGTTAGGGTTGGTTTTAGGCATAGTTTTACTGAGGTTATAAGGGTTAGGGTTAGGGTTGGGTTTAGGCATAGTTTTACTGGGGTTAGGGTTAGGATTAGGGTTGAGTTTAGGCACTCACTACACTGATGTGAGCACACACCCGGTGCGCATTTCCTAACGCACCCTTTGATACACTCGGACTGAAACACCAGCAGAAAACACTCTCCCGTGGACAGTTCAGGAATAACTCTCCACAGTCTTTTTTGATGCAAGAACATCATTGATGTCTTTGGTTTAAGGACCATTTATATGAAGATAAGGTGTTGAATCTGGTTGTAGTGCTCCTGTAAGAGTAAACCATGTGTGGGGTATAGTTGCCAAGGTCTCAGGTTTGATCCCTGTAACCGTCTATGTATGTCTATCAAGAACCATAAGGCATATGTTGATTATACATGATAGTGAACCATTCTGACTCACTCTAGCATTGTGGTTAACTCTTAACTCCCCCTCACTGCCTGTTTCCTGTCTCAATGCACAGTGTCTAAAAGAAAGCAAACCAGGGGCGAAATTAGATCTTATTCTGCATGGGTTTTCAGATCAAAAGGGCCCTGTACTGCTGTGAGGGGGGGCCCATAGATTATAGGAGATTAGAGACCCCTAATATATCGGAAATGACAAAATACATATCGTCGTTGTCGAGTGGAAACCTTGGCTTGTCCAAAACTCTTCGTCTTGCATTTATCATTTTAAAAATGATTTAAACTAGTGAAAACAGACGATCTACACGCACACAATGCCTCGCACCGCGAGGCGTTGTGTGCTTGTAGATCTGCTGTTTTCACTACCTTGGCCACTACCTCGGCCTTGTATGATGATTCAGGGCTTTAGTTTGCGAAAAAATGTATTTTTTTAAACTTGGAGATACAAGGTTTCTGCCCGACAAAGACGATATAATAGCCTATGAATTTATAATACTGTCCCCAGTAGGGGGCCCTTGGGTTTATTAAACCCATCAACCCTATACAAATTACGCTTGTGAAGCAAACACATAGGCTTTGACTATATGCACAATAATGTGTAAAACAAAAACAGAAGAACAACTAAATGAAAATGCATGTATGAATTAACTATTTCTATAACCCTATAGCATTTTATTTTTATGCTTTCTCTGTGAGCTGCCAAACCTCCTGGAATGAACTTCAAAAGTCTTTAAAAATCCTCTCCTTGCCATCATTTGGTCAATTCAGAGAAATGGTCCTTGATTGAGGTATTTATTTATTAGAAGGTTGCATAGGAAAAAGTACTAAAAGGAGATCCTATAGCTTTTCGGCTTATTTACCTTAACACTTTTAGATTCACATTTCTTGTCAATCTGTAATTAATTTGTATTGTGTCTGTTATTGTAACCTCGGCTACATTGAAAATGAGGGCCTGCGTATTCTTTTTTTATTTTATTTTTATTAGATGCAAATGTGAACAATAGCCAAGTAGGATAATGTATCCACACTATCCACAGCCAATCTCAACAGTCAGTGTGAGGGGTGGTCAGGAGGGTAGCCAGATAAGTCGCCCTCTTTCAAAGTCGCCCCCAAACTCGTTTCCCAACAGGTCTGTGGCTTTAAGCTAGATGCAGAATAGACTAAAATCAAATATTTGCTTCTGGGGGTCCCTGGAACAAAATATTTTGTGATGGGGGTCCGTAGCCAAATACATATCATTCTGGGGGTCCTTCACATGACAAAGTTTGAGAAACACTGATGGCAACATACGTTTTTTTTTTTTTTTTTTTTTCAGAAAATTGTTATGATTTAGAAGACATTTGTAGAATGTGCCTATCGTTAAGGACCCCCAAAATATGTTTTTGGCCGTGGACCCCCATCTCAAAATATTTTGTTCCACGGATGGACCCCTATTGCAAACGTTTTTGTTCCAGGGACCCCCAGAAGCACAGCTTTGATTTTAGTCTAATCTGCATCTAGCTTAAGGCCACAGACCCGTTGGGAAACGAGTCTGGGGCGACTTTGAAAGAGGGCGACTTTTCTGGTATTCGTCAGGAGATGTCTATGAACTCTGTAATTTGGAATCAACCACATGATCTGGTAGGCTGTTCCGAGCCCGCATCTGGCTTTGTACAGGATCGTAGCGGCAGCAACCTGTCTTCGGTGACGGTGGCTAAGGCTATCGATGGACAGTGTAGAATAGAATAGAGCTTTATTGTCACATCACATGAATTACAGGTAAAACAGTGGGTGAAAAACATTGTAGTGTGACGCTTAAAACAACAGCAACAGTTAAAAGTGAAAACAGTTCAAAACCTCCTCCAGAAAACCTTAATTTAAGCCTACCAACCGTAAGAGAATAAAACATACAATAATAAATATACAATACTCAAGTAAGTCCAGTGTGTCCAGCGGTCCTACACTATGGCTTATTTAGCAATCTCACAACCGTGGGTGTTGTAGTGGCCTGGCAGTGTCCCGGTCAACTCCAATCATTCCACAATAGCTGGGTCATTTATGGCACTTCCGTGAACACGAGAGCGAAGGTCCGTTTCTCAATGGATTTGTCATCTAGGAGGGTTGTTAAAAAATTAAGGAATGTTTTTCATGCAAAACAAATGCTTGCAATGGATTCAGAATAATTAAAAACCCCTAGTTTGACCCCTCACATCCCACTTAAAGCAGATTTTTTGGGAGTAATTTTTTTTCCTTTATAGTGTAGTGTATAGTAAGTGAACGAGACTGAAAATGACCCTAGCTGTCAAACGTTTTCCCCGCCATTTAAAAAAAAATACACCCCGGCCAAATGTGTTTAATAACCCTCCTAGATGACAAATCCATTGAGAAACGGACCTTCACTCTCGTGGTCACGGAAGTATCGGATTTGCCCCAACTAAATAAATAAAGGTGATGATGATTTGAAGTCAGCGTTGCCCTGGCAACTGGATCTCTGCATCACAAAGTAGCGTTTTGAACTTCTTTGTTTTACACACAGACCGGAAATATAGCCTACCCGTGTTTTGTGATGCGCCACCCCCCCCCCCCCCCTCCCCCACACACCTAGACAGTTTCAGTGAGACCACTTCCTCTCTCATCTCATGATCAGAACAACATGGTGAACTAACTGCTGCTTATCATGACTGGAAACCGGTTTAAATTCCTAACAACACTGTTTCTTCTCATCCTGCTTGATGACATATGTCACTCCTCTGAAGGTAGGACATTTATAAAGCCTAACTTCTCACATGCTGTTAACGGTTATACTGTAGGCCAACTATAAGGCCTAGTGGCCTACACCAGTTGGTCATATACAGAATCTATCTACTTGTTGAACATTTACTATGCCTATATACAGTAGGCATCAAAATAAGTCCGGAAGTAAAAGTACTCACTCATGCAGAAAGTTTTCAAAATCTGTCAAAATCTTTCAAAAATAGCCGACCTGGCTACAAGCTCACAACGCGAGCTTGTAGCCAGGTTGACTATATTGAAGAGCCGAAGTATAAAATAAGTAGGCTTATGTGATTACATGCTTTGAAATAATAACTTACATCTTCAAAGATATCAAATAATTGTAGTACAATATTTAGATGTAGTGGAGTAGAAGTATAAAGTAGGCCTATCAAAAATAGAAATATTTACGAGCTGAGCTAGTATTGTTTCATTCTGTGTAGAGAGGATGCTTTGTCTTCTATCGTTACAGGCTTCACTCCAAAAGCACTGTAATATTTGTTTTGAATCGACTCAAATGTAGTAATTACAGTAGGCCTATACATTTACGGTTCATAGTGTTAAAGGGCTATAGGCCTATGCTTTAAATATGTGTACCTACATTTTGTGGATTTTACACCTTAATATTTCTGAGCACAAAATTGAGCATCTTTGGTTCAAAGTGCAGTGACTTCATTTGTTGATCTTGATGTCCTATTAGCAAAGAAACAAGTCTGATTGATGTCATATTTGTTCTGCAGTTATTGTACTGTGCAAAACAAATGTGTGACATGAATTGATGTCATTTGCATCGTATAAATAGGCTACAATACAGATATTGCTTACTCACTAAAATGTCATTATTTCCTAATGCAGTGTCTCTAGTGAAAACCATCAGAGAAGAACCAGATGTCACTCCAATATGTGCCAATGAGTCATTGGATGTCATCTTAAGGTGAGACATAGCAGGGGAATAGGGTAAAATAAATAACTGATAGCTTAGCTATCACAATGAAACTTCTCAAGTTGATTACTTACATTAAAACTAAGAATTTATCTATTACAAGTTTTCTGTTTAAACATGCAAATTAGGCATTATATGCACTAATAATGCCTAATTTACATACATGTTAGGTACATAAATCTGAAGATTGGATAAAGCCAGGTTCAAAACTATTTTGACAGGCTATTAACAGATTACTGAGGGGATTTTAGAAATCTTCGTATCACTCCATAAATCAGAAAAATTTTGCCATGTTTTAGCAATAAAATGATTTGTAAATCAGGAGAAGAATGATACATCAACAAACCCTTCTGTGAAAATCTTCAGGATATAGATATGATATGAAAGTTTGGTGTATGTGGGTGCAACTGAAGTGGAGATTGTTGTACCTGTGTATGAGTTAGGGTTAGGGTTAGACACCCTTTAAAGATTTGTAACAATCACACTATACAAACCCATTGTAAATTCAAACTCTCATTTTAACCTTGATAGATTCATCAAATACACCCATACTTGGTTCTGGTGACTCATACTGTCCTCCTGATATGTGAGGGGCCATGTTTCTATTTTTTTATTGTATTATAAAAAAAGAATAAAAAAGTGATTGAAATAACACAGCACCTTCACACATTAAAAGTAAACATCTATATGTGTATTTTGAACGTTTATTTTGCAGTAGTTTGAAAGAAGACATGTTTAGGAAGCAAAATAGCAAATAATCTCACATTTCATTTTTCTTTTTTCTTTTTCACCTGCCATGTCTCACCTTAAGTATAAGATGTGATATCAACACATCAAGGAATGGAGGAGAAGACTGCCACCTGCTGTTCCACTATGATCATGGAACTGAAGGTTCTTGTGACTCCAGAATCTCTCTGTTGAAACAGAACGACAGAATGTTTCTGCACCTGAACAAACTAACAGCAGCAGATAATGGGATCTATAGCTGTGAGTGTGTGTTCCATCAAGGAACACATTTTGTCAGACTCAACGTAACAGTGAACAGTAAGTCATTTTGGATTGGTCCTGTTTGTGTTGTAAGCAGGGCATGGCCGCCGTTGCCAGTTGCCCCTCATTTTGGCCATATGCCCTTGAAAGAATTATATATACCCAGCCACGGTGGAATTGAAATTAAAGCATGTACTGCTTGTCCAGCAGTGTGATATTTGCTAACATTAAGCACATGTCACTGTGCATTGAAGAATGCAGCTAACCAGGCCAACAAAAAGAGCTGTAGAGATTCCAACTCACCTGTGTTCCTTGATTTGATCACATGCTGGTGTATTATGATCCTTACTAATGTAACACATAATGCAACATTAAGGAAGGAATCTGTTTATTAAATGTAGTGAGATAATAAATGGTTACAAATGTCTTTCCTTTCCATGTCACTGAAGTACCAGAGCATCCAGTGGACACTGCTTCTCCTACCAAGACGTACATTCTCTCAGCAGTGATAAGCATCACTGTCGTCATCATCATTGGAATTGCAGTTGCTCTGGGCATCATGCAAAGAAAATTCTGCCATCGGTGAGAGAATAAGCCTAAATTGTGAAAATAGCCGATCTACATGCTCACAAGAGCATGTAGATCGGCTATTTTAGAGAATTGTGTACTTTAAATATATCTATGTTCAGTAGGAATAATGGTACTAAAATATTACATTGCAGCTTTTATTTCAGTTTAACAGTATTGTAATTTTCAAGATCATTTACATCCTCAACCTCAAATGTCCCTTTCGAAACATCATTTGTACAGAGTTTAAACCATACAGACACATTACACAGCTACCTAAAAGAGACATATTGGGTGGGGGTAGGAATTTATCTGTTTAGTTCTTTCATTGCAGTAGGACACTAACTCTGTTACACTTTGGTTTCTATGTAACAGAAGAACCAACGCAGATGTCTCTGCCTCCTTCATCACCGCTGCAGCAGCAACTCCTCATCCTCCAGTGAACAGGGTATGTAGTTTCTTCTAAAGGCCTACATATGCAACAATGTAAACTAGTCTGCCATCAAATTTATAATCCACATTTAATTAAATGTTTTAAACATGCATGTTTTCATAGTGCCGAGAGGACCAGGACACGTACAGTGCTCTGCAGCATCCAGACAGTGCTCTGTACCAGACCGTCTCATCATCACCTCTGTCCAGGCAGAACCCTGTGGTCCCTCCCTGTCAGTAGAACCAGGACCACTGGCTGCTTTGAAGGGTAACAGGAAAAGCCGACCTAAAACAAAGTCGACCCAAACTCGTTTCCCAATGGGTCTGTGGCCTTAAGCTAGATGCAGAATAGACAAAAATCTAATCTTTGCTTCTGGGGGTCCCTGGAACAAAATATTTTGCGATGGCGGTCTGTGGCCAAATACATATCATTCTGGGGGTCCTTGACATGACAAAGTTTGAGAAACAATGATAGCAACATAAGTTTTTTCAGGAAAACTGTTAGGATTTAGAAGACATTTTTAGAATGTGATTATCAGTGGACCCCCATCTCAAAATATTTTGTTCCACGGATGGACCCCTATCGCAAAATATTTTGTTCCAGGGACCCCAGAAGCAAAGATTAGATTTCGGTCTATTCTGCATCTATCTAGCTTAAGGCCACAGACCCGTTGGGAAACGAGTTTGGGTCGACTTTGTTTTAGGTCGACCTTTCATGTATTCCTGAAGACCAGGACATGATGTGTGCAGTCAGATTCTCCTCCACTTGGTGGACCAAGTAGCACAATATAGGAACATCTACAGTATGAAGCCAACTTCAGCATAATGTTTGGTTGATTGAATATTTAATTGACAATGTAAAAGTTCAGCAATGTGTTTGAGTCAAATGGATAATCACAAAAAAGCCTTCTGCTCGGCAGCATCGTGCCTGTGGAACAAGCCTTCCTAGTTATTTAAAGGACCAGTTCACCTCTGAGACAACCAGATCTTATTTTATTGTTGTTTGGAACACGATCAACACAATCCTGAGTTATTTGTTGTGTTCAATCTGTGTTTTTAGATATTTTAGTATTTCAGCATGCTACAACTGGTCATATGATGCATTTTGCATCATCTGGTTGTCCCAGAGGTGAAGTGCATGGTCCTTTAAGAGCACTGCAGACCATGGACGCATTTAAAACAGGCCTACAAAAAACGTATTTTGGAAGGCCTTTTCTTGTTAACTCATTTAACGCTGATCCCGAGTATACTCGTGAAAAATACTCGAGTATTTAGAGTGCCGATCCCGAGTATACTCGCGTAAAATACTGTATATAGAGTAACGCTGGCACCCTTACCCTACGGTCCGTTGGAAAATCCTGGCACGATTGGACTCGCCGATTCATCATCATCACGGATCCACGTGCACAAAATAGTAATCCCTTAACATGGAGGCCGACGGTGGATCTAATCTTTAATGTCCATTTTCTCCAAACAACACTTTTAAAGCCAAGGATGGCATTACGAGGAAGTGCAAACGGTCACCAGCGTCTTCGCCTATAACATTTTCGCCACAACACATTTGGTCTTTTCGCGTGGCACTTTCACCGTGGAGGAGAGACTTTTCACCAGGCCTGTCTGGTCGATTCACCGCTGTTGAAGAGCCATTTCGCCTACCCTCAGACTGTCCATGTTTGCATGCCAGTGGTGTTACCTGTCAAACAACGGTGACGGCTATCCTATGCACTGCCACTCCATAGAAATCACATTAATACAGATTTAGAAGTTAGAACTGTTGGAATCATTAGGGCTTTGCTCAGGGCAAAAAGTCCACAGCCCGGTCCTCCTAAAGCACGATGTTATTTCTCTCCGATGCGTCCTCTCTTTGAGGCGCATGCAGCGCACTGGGCAGCTCAGAGCGCCAGTGTCGTCAGTTCAGAAAAAGCTAAGGTATGGCAACATGACTGGTGTGACACCAGTCATGTTGCCATACCTTAGCAACAGGCACGATGAAAAGTACATTTTATTATGTCCCCCTGTAGCCAAGGTATGGCAGCTGCCATAGCTTGCCATACCCAATTGACGCCTCTGCAGAGCGCACCACTCACTCGCGTTGATACAGGCAGCAAAGACAGAACAAATGCTGGGCTTGTATTGTAGTTTGATAAAAGCTAATGAATGCCGTTGTACCCACCTACAGCCCCCGTCAGTCACTGTTTATTTATAGGCCTACAGTATATAAAAAACGCACTTACAGCGCGGCGCTGTGAGCTTGTATATCTGCTATTTTTCAATAGTTAAAGCATTCAATAATTCTACGCCTAAATGGGTTAATAAGAAGCCTTTTCATCGGATCGTTTTCTGTTTTCCCATGTATTTCCGGACCCTTTTTTGCAAGGCCACGCCCACATTTCAGTGTCCATAGAGACACACGGGCGCCTACAAATTCACGCCCACAATTGAGACAGCGGCCCCACTTCGGGTAAGGGAGAACGGTGCACTGCAAGCCAGCCCATAGAAAGTCATTGCAATTCAACTGTGGTTAGCCCAATATTAAAATAATCCTACATGAAATGGAGACAATATTGATTTAAATAAAAAATATGTTTCCAAATGTATGGACTGACTCTGCCAGCATATCTTCTTGTTTTCTAAATACATGATGTGTGTCACATTTAATTTCCCACTTGAATGGATTACCCATAATGTTAACAGAGAAGATGGAAACGGTGACATCACTGTCTTTAGTGTCTTTATTGCTATGCATTTACGAGCGCCGACTTTGAAGAGCCAGAGTTTTTCAACTACAGAGTGAATTCTCCAGGTTAGTAAAAAATAACTTGCAAGACTTCGTTTGGAAGAAGCCAGATGCCGCAATGTCCCAAAAATAAATAGCCTAATTATACATGAGAGACAAGCGTATCTGGGTATTGAAAACCTCAAGGGATGCGTCCATGACGTGTGTACCATGCGACCACCTAAACTTAAGATTTCCAGTGCTAGCACTTTTGACTCACTGATGAAGTATATTAAAGTATATTGTAGGTAGTGTATCAAGATGACAGATATGCCACTTTAAGGCCAAATTAAACACATGGGACACTTTATTAGAACTCTAAAAAATCGCTACAGCCTCAGTAGTCAACCACTCAAATTATTACATTTCACGATGCCTCTCATTGGGATTGCATTGGCAGCTGCAGTACACCGTTCTTCCTTACCCGAAGTGGGGCCGCTGTCACAATAGGGGTGTGAATTTGTAGGCGCCCGTGTATAGATTGAGGTTGGTGCGCATGGGGAAAACCAGGAAATACAAGGTAACAGAAAACGATCGGATAAAAAGAACAAGGAGGCTACGGGTAATTATAGAATGCCATACCGTATTTAGACAGGTGTAAGACTTTATTAAGCACTTTGTTTGTGAAATCTGAATGTTGTTGTAGTTGTAGGGGGTTAAATAACTAAAATAAGTCGCTCTGCCCGAACCCGGGAACACAACGTTCAGGGCTTTGTCTCTACGACCATGCGTGAGCTACGAAGGGCTAACATCGCTTTGGGAAACCCGGTCAACGTCATCTTCATAGATGGTGGTCAGCCACAAACTCACAGTCGCAACAACTGGCCAATAAAAAAAAGATACCAGTTCTGTTCAGAATTTGTCCTCTCACATCTTTCCACAATTATTAGAAGACGTTCAATAATAGGCTCGATAAAAGCCTGGCTCAATAAGCAGGATCGATAAGATGCTCATTATCAATACAAATTAAAGGAGTAGTTCACCCTCAAAATGATATATTTCCCTATTGATTACTCACGCCATGGAGACTTGAGTTCAATAATATATTTTTATTTATTTTTTTGCATTCCTAAGACACAAATTGATTATACTGTAGTAATTGTACCCCCAGTGATTCCGGATGGGGACCCGAATGCATTTGGGTTACTAGGGCCCAGGGTGGAGGGGCCTTCATTATTTTATTCTTAATGGCAGATCTACAAGCTCGAAGCACAGCACTCAGAGCCGCGCTGTGAGCTTGAAAATGTGTGGAAATCTTTGAATATATGTATTTTTAAGTGAATATTTGCAACTCAAATTCTTCTGGGGGGGACCCTGGAACTAAATATTTTGAGATGGGGGTCCGTGGCCAAATACATGTCATTTTGGGGGTCCTTCACATGAAAATGTTTGAGCACCACTGACATAGAAACATATGTTTTTCAAAAAAGCTTAGAAGGATTTGAAATATTCAAAAATAGCAGATTCAAAAATAGCAGATCTACAAGCTCACAGCGCGGCACTCTGTGCCGTGCTGTGAGCTTGTAGATCTTCTATTTTAGAAAAATCGTGACAAGTCTTGTAGATCTACTATTTTTGAAAAGTCTTGAAAATGTGTGCAAATCTTTGAATAAATGTATTGTTTAAAGGGGAAGACCAGCACTCACTTTAGAATGAAATCTTTCTTTTTTTATTACAAGATGCCCCAGCAGCAGCAACAATCGAACGTTTCGACCCGGGTGGGTCTTCCTCAGCGTGTATCTGAGGTTAACTAGTGTCAGTGTCACTTATAAAGGGGACCTGGGTGCATCACACAAAACGGTCCGAGCGACATACAACATCCGTTTAGATCACTTCTTTTTTTACATTTTTACATTTTTCACATTCCAAGAACAGAATAAAAATAAAAAACAATAATAAAACCAGTATCAAATACATTTTTCAACAGTTTAGAAAAGTTACTGTTAAAGAGAATCATAGTCTGTGCAGGTCCCAGACCCCAATATAAAAGACAGACTCAGACTTTTCTAAAGTAGTACAGCAAAAGTGTGTTTCACAACAACTCGTATCAACACCGTAGTGTTGTAGAAGCAACAAATAACTCCAATGCAAAGAGAAGCTCTGTTTTCTTGTAGTGTAAACCGCAGAACAACAATAGTACTAGTAACTACGGAGTGACGCACCTCCCCCAGCAGCTAGCAGTATGGCTTACCAAGATATCGATAGACTCACTGAAGCGAGGGCTTCCACCTTCGCATATTCCGACTCAGACTCGGATAACATTTTGTTTCCACCTGACGACGCCCTTCTCGGGGGGGACTCTGTGGCATCGGCGTCTAGGCGCCTCAAACAACTGCTACAAAAAGAAACCCGTATGAACCTACACGGCTCGACGCTGTCACAGTATTGGAGAAACAAGCGGATCCCGAGAGGACTTCGGATCATAAAAGAACCTACGCTGGGCAGACAGAATGAACAACTCTGCAAGAAGTGGTGCGAGGTATTAAACAAATGCTCACTTGACCTGATGTTACTGCTGATAGAGTTCTCTAACAATGAACTGAAGGCGTCCCGCACCGAATTAGCTGAATTAAAAAGTGAGATGAAAGGTATCATGAACCCGCAGCAACTTAAGGAAATTGAAGACGAATGTAACGACGCTGATGACGACCTATGAGCAGGAGCTCAGGGAAGTCAAGCTGTCGAAATATCGCAGAGACACTCTCGACTACAAGAACGACAAGGTCTACCCATGGCTGTCGGGGGGAAAGTTGCCACGGTATACACAGCAGAGAGAGAACTACTCGTCGAGTGATTTGTCCTCAGACGACGCCGCAAGCAACAGCCAGAGACGAGGAGCTGACAGAAGGAGGCTCGGACCTGCTCCTTTTCCAGGGGCCGCCCACAGCGGGATCCAAACCAGGCTGAGGACAGCCGAAAGAGACACCGGCCAACCCGTAGAGGGGGTAAGAGACACCGCAGGCAGAGGATCCCGGGGGGGTGAGGGGGGGCAGAGGGAGAGCAACATAATCAACTTGTCGGATAGACAAATGACTGACGAAGAAACAGCTATTTTGTCGAAAGGCCTTTCTTTTGTTCCTTTCAAGAAAGCAGACTCGTTTCAAACGAGAGTTGAACTTTTTAAATTCTTCAGAACCGTAAAGCTGAGAGCCTTTTTTGCCAAAGAGGCTCCACTTACTAACCAGGGACTACAAGCTACTCAAGGACAAGAGTCTGTGGGCTCGGAAAGTATGGTGAGAGAATTGAAACCTAAGAGTACCTTTATTCCTCCGACGTTTAATCACTCTGTATCTACGTACTGCAGACTTGTTGAACAGGATGCTTTTACTGTGTTAAACTCTAACAAACTGGATAATGTCCACTCTAATGTAACGGTTCAAGAAAAACAAGCTTTGGATGCTTTGGCTAAAGATGAAACAATTGTTATACGGAATGCAGACAAAGGGGGAGCTATTGTGTTAATGAATAAAACCTCTTATAGGACTGAAATTATGAGTCAACTGAGTAACGATGTATTTTATTCTCCTTTGAGCTCAGATCCTACAGCTAAGTTTTCTCAAGAAATACAGTCTTTTCTAACGACAGCTTTGGAGGCTAAATTAATTTCTAAAAACGAATATGATTTTATGTTTCAGAAACATCCTGTGCGACCAATTTTTTATACTCTTCCTAAAATACATAAAACCCTTGTGGAACCCATACCTGGGCGACCCATAGTAGCTGGGACGCAATCATTGACTGAACCGTTGTCTAAATTTATTGATTTACATATAAAGAATATGGTATTCAAACTTCCTTCCTTTGTGAAAGACACTACCGACTTTTTAAACAAACTGGAATCTGTTAAGGATACTAATAAGCTAGATTTTCTTTGTACTATGGACGTGACAAGCCTATATACAAATGTGCCTCATAGAGAAGGCCTTGAAGCCTTGTCTTATTTTTTAAGCCAGAGAGAGACCCAAACTCCCCCTACTGACTTTTTAGTGGAACTGACTCAACTGGTGTTGAACAAGAATTATTTTAAATTTGAAAACTCATATTATCTACAGAGACAAGGCGTTAGCATGGGCAGCCCATGTTCTCCGAACTACGCTAACTTATTTATGGGTAAATTTGAACAAGATTTTGTTTATAATAACAACCCTTTCTTTTCCTGGCTGAAATGTTGGTACAGATATATTGATGATGTGTTTTTCATTTTCTCTGGGTCAGTTCAACAGTTGGAGGAGTTCAAAGTATATATCAACTCCAGAATGGAGTCCATAGCATTTACTCTAGAATACAGCAGAGAGTCGGTAGCTTTCCTGGATGTGATGGTACACAGAGACGAACATGAGTTGAGCACTTCAGTCTACAGAAAGCAGACTGACAGAAATAATTACTTACACTTTTCAAGTTATCACCCTTCGGGGTTAAAGCGAAGTCTACCTTATAGCCAGTTACTGAGAACTAAAAGGATCTGTAGCTCAGACCAAGCCTTTGAAAGGCAAGCAAGTGATCTATGTGAACGGTTTAAAACCAAAGGGTACAGTGACGAACTTTTAAACATGAATGTAGATAAGGCTAGAGTTAAAGATAGAGCCAACTTGCTGGCCCCGAAGCCAGCCAAAAGAGGTGGGTCTAAGATGGTTTTATCCACAACCTTTTCCCCTTTATGTGTCCACATTAAGAATGCTGTGAAGAAACACTGGCATGTCCTTTCTAGTGACCCGACTGTCGGGCATGTGTTCAAGGAGCCCCCCATTTTTGCACACAAACGTGCTAAAAATGTTAGGGACACCCTTGTTAGAGCAGACGTTTATGTCCCCCCTAAACATTTTATGTCAGATTTAACTACGGGAAATTTCCCATGCCACAATTGTGTGCACTGTAACGCAATGATCAAAAGTGATCACATATTACACCCACATTCTGGAAAGAAATATGACATCAAAAGCATCATTACCTGTAAAACTAAATGTGTAGTATACATGCTGAAATGCCCGTGTGGCTTGTGTTATGTGGGAAAAACAAAGAGAGAACTTAAAATCCGAATCTCTGAACACAAAAGTAATATTAGAAACAAAGATGAGAAATCGCCGGTGGCGAGACATTTTAATGCAGTGGGGCATAGAATTTGCGAACTAAGGTTCCAGGGTATTGAGCTTGTAAAACCCCTTAAAAGAGGAGGTGATCGAGAAAAACTACTCTTACAAAGAGAAGCCTGGTGGATTCATAACCTGCAAACGGAACACCCAAAAGGGTTAAATGAAGAGTTATTACTGGGATGTTTCCTATAAGCTTATTTACTATTTACTATCTTGTCTATTTACTATATTTACTATTTTGTCTATTTACTATTTAATATTTACTTTTTACTAGTACTATTGTTGTTCTGCGGTTTACACTACAAGAAAACAGAGCTTCTCTTTGTATTGGAGTTATTTGTTGCTTCTACAACACTACGGTGTTGATACGAGTTGTTGTGAAACACACTTTTGCTGTACTACTTTAGAAAAGTCTGAGTCTGTCTTTTATATTGGGGTCTGGGACCTGCACAGACTTTGATTCTCTTTAACAGTAACTTTTCTAAACTGTTGAAAAATGTATTTGATACTGGTTTTATTATTGTTTTTTAT
>NC_137811.1:74287464-74289964 GCF_963921795.1 Nannobrachium achirus | reverse complement strand
TGTATCGTATCGTATTGTATTGTATTGTATCGTATCGTATCGTATCCACGTATCGTATCGTATTGTATTGTATCGTATCGCATCGTATCCATGTATCGTATCGTATTGTATTGTATCGTATCGTATCCATGTATCGTATCGTATTGTATTGTATTGTATTGTATTGTATCGTATCCATGTATCGTATCCATGTATCGTATCGTATCGTATTGTATCGTATCGTATCGTATCGTATTGTATCGTATCGTATCGTATCCATGTATCGTATCGTATTGTATTGTATTGTATCGTATCGTATCCATGTATCGTATCGTATTGTATTGTATTGTATCGTATCGTATCGTATCCATGTATCGTATCGTATCGTATCGTATCGTATCCATGTATCGTATCGTATTGTATTGTATTGTATCGTATCGTATCGTATCCACGTATCGTATCGTATTGTATTGTATCGTATCGCATCGTATCCATGTATCGTATCGTATTGTATTGTATCGTATCGCATCGTATCCATGTATCGTATCGTATTGTATTGTATCGTATCGTATCGTATCCATGTATCGTATCGTATTGTATTGTATTGTATCGTATCGTATCCATGTATCGTATCGTATTGTATTGTATCGTATCGCATCGTATCGTATCCATGTATCGTATCCATGTATCGTATCCATGTATCGTATCCATGTATCGTATCGTATTGTATCGTATCGTATCGTATCCATGTATCGTATCGTATTGTATTGTATTGTATCGTATCGTATCGTATCCATGTATCGTATCGTATCGTATCGTATCGTATCCATGTATCGTATCGTATCGTATCCATGTATCGTATCGTATTGTATTGTATTGTATCGTATCGTATCGTATCGTATCGTATCCATGTATCGTATTGTATCGTATTGTATTGTATTGTATCGTATCGTATCGTATCGTATCGTATCCATGTATCGTATCGTATTGTATTGTATTGTATCGTATCGTATCGTATCCATGTATCGTATCGTATTGTATTGTATCGTATCGTATCGTATCGTATCCACGTATCGTATCGTATTGTATTGTATTGTATCGTATCGCATCGTATCCATGTATCGTATCGTATCGTATCCACGTATCGTATTGTATTGTATTGTATTGTATCGTATCGTATCGTATCGTATCCACGTATCGTATTGTATTGTATTGTATTGTATCGTATCGTATCCATGTATCGTATCGTATCGTATCCACGTATCGTATCGTATTGTATTGTATTGTATCGTATCGTATCGTATCCATGTATCGTATCGTATTGTATTGTATCGTATCGTATCGTATCGTATCCATGTATCGTATCGTATTGTATTGTATTGTATCGTATCGTATCGTATCCATGTATCGTATCGTATTGTATTGTATTGTATCGTATCGTATCGTATCCATGTATCGTATCGTATTGTATTGTATTGTATCGTATCGTATCGTATCCACGTATCGTATCGTATTGTATTGTATCGTATCGCATCGTATCCATGTATCGTATCGTATTGTATTGTATTGTATTGTATTGTATTGTATTGTATCGTATCGTATCCATGTATCGTATCGTATTGTATTGTATTGTATTGTATTGTATCGTATCCATGTATCGTATCCATGTATCGTATCGTATTGTATTGTATTGTATTGTATTGTATTGTATCGTATCGTATCCATGTATCGTATCGTATTGTATTGTATTGTATTGTATTGTATCGTATCCATGTATCGTATCCATGTATCGTATCGTATTGTATCGTATCGTATTGTATCGTATCGTATCGTATCCATGTATCGTATCGTATTGTATTGTATTGTATCGTATCGTATCGTATCCATGTATCGTATCGTATTGTATTGTATTGTATCGTATCGTATCGTATCCATGTATCGTATCGTATCGTATCGTATCCATGTATCGTATCGTATTGTATTGTATTGTATCGTATCGTATCGTATCCACGTATCGTATCGTATTGTATTGTATCGTATCGCATCGTATCCATGTATCGTATCGTATTGTATTGTATCGTATCGCATCGTATCCATGTATCGTATCGTATTGTATTGTATTGTATCGTATCGTATCCATGTATCGTATCGTATTGTATTGTATCGTATCGCATCGTATCCATGTATCGTATCGTATCGTATCGTATCGTATCGTATCGTATCCATGTATCGTATCGTATTGTATTGTATTGTATCGTATCGTATCGTATCCATGTATCGTATCGTATTGTATTGTATTGTATCGTATCGTATCGTATCCATGTATCGTATCGTATCGTATCGTATCGTATCCATGTATCGTATCGTATTGTATTGTATTGTATCGCATCGTATCCATGTATCGTATCGTATTGTATTGTATCGTATCGCATCGTATCCATGTATCGTATCGTATTGTATTGTATCGTATCGTATCGTATCCATGTATCGTATCGTATTGTATTGTATCGTATCGTATCGT